>NC_048449.1:4968689-5268689 GCF_004353265.1 Vitis riparia
CATTTTTCACTCCATAAGTTTAGTTTTAAAATTCTTCTACTTAGACTAATCAACACAACAAGTTAATGAAGCTTTACCATATTCTTTTTTTATTATTGACTTATTTATCCATCGTAGCAAAGCTTGTCTCTTCTCCAAAATTCACCTAACAAATTTCCAAAACCAACCTCGCCATTTTATTTTTTTATCTCATTTTTCATGTCATCCAAATAGAAGGAAATGATTTTTCTTACCATATTTCTCATTATCAAAGAGTCCAACATACTCTTAATAGTTGTCATTAAAAGAAAGTATTATGACCATTATTATTATTATTAGTAACTATTATAAGATTTTTATTTTTTAAAGGTAAAGTTAAATTATATTTAATCATTTGTTATTTATAATTAAATTACTTTAATTAAGATGAAAAATATGGTAATTAAAAATAATGGATTTATAAGAACTATTCTAAATCATTTTTAAAATTAAAAATTAAAGTTTTTAAAAATAAAAAAAATAAAAATTGAAACCATTTTAAAATAAGGTATTTACTATATAAAATAAAATTTATAAATAAAACTTTATTTAATAAATTTATTCTTATAATTAAAATTTTGAATTTAAGAAGAGTATTAAGTGAAGTTTTGGTACCAATTGTTTCCTTAATAGAAGGTAAACTATCTAATTTTTTTTTAAAAATATTTATATTCTAAAATAAATGATGGTTAATAAAAATAGTAGTTCCAATCTTTTAGACTAAAAGACAATAATATCTTTTTAATAGTTTTTTATGCTCCCTTAAGCTATTTTCATAAATCAATCAACCAAAACAGGCTAGGGAAACTAAGGTGGTCCTTCCTTTAAATACCTTACTCACCATACTCAACTACAACACTTTTTTAGGGTTTTTTCTCCAACTAAAATATGTCTCTCCCATTCTCAGTTACAGTTCTTATTAGGGATGGTAATGTGACGGGTTTTTTCGGATATCTGCCCCTCCCCGCCCCTAATGGAATGAGGTTCAATTTTAATAAACGGGTTTGGGACAAGTTTGAGATTTTTTTTTTAAAAACTCGGGGCGGGTTCTAGTATTGCCCCATCCCGCCCCGTCCCGCTCCGATTATATATAAAATTAAATTTAATTTAAATTTTAAAATTAATTTAATTTAATTTTTATTTTACTATTTTTAATATATAGATAATAATAAAATATTTTTAATAAAATAAGTTATAAAAATATAATAATTTAATTATTTATAAAATATATTTATTTAATGTAATTAAAAATTTTAAAAGTAATTTTTTAAAAAAATAAAATTAAAATTCAGAAAAAAGTTATACGGGATGGGGATTGGAATTGTTTTGAATAAACGGGGCGGGGTTGAGATGGGGGCAACCTGTCCCGAACCCGCCCGATTGTCATTCCTAGCTCCTATTCCAACCTAAAGGGTTGATCCTTAGGTGACTTGCTGCAGTGCAAATCATCATCCTAACTTTTGGGGTGATCGTTTCCTCACCCATACTCCTGATGATACGATAAATGTACTTTGCTAATGAAACAGATGCATTCAATAATTTCAAAGACAACTCTGGCGACTTCAAGGAATCATTGATTGCTGACTTACCAGGCCTGCTAGATTTATACGAAGCTACACATTTAATGGACATGGAGAAGACATACAAGAGGAAGCTTTGGCTTTCAGCACTGCTCACCTTCAGTCCATGGCAACCGATTCAACTCATCCCCTTGCAGCACAAGTGACTCGTGCACTAGCGAGGCCTATTCGCAAGTGCTTAACAAGGGTGGAGGCAAGACATTACATTTCTGTCTACCAAGAAGATGGCTCACATAATAAAACATTACTTAAGCTCCCAAAGTTAGATTTCAATCTATTGCAGTCACTCCACAGGAAAGAGCTAAGTGAGACCACAAGGTAAGTTGTGGAACCAACAATATTCAGAAAGCTAGATATTTGGCAATTTAAGTTATTGACGCTTTTCATCCGTTGATATATCTTTTAAGGTGGTGGAGGGGTTTAGACTTTGCCAAGAAGATGCCTTTTGCGGGGAACAGATTAGTGGAGTGCTACTTTTGGACATTAGGAGTGTACTTTGAACCCCAATATTCCCTTGCAAAAAGGATCGTAGTCAAAGTAATTGCCTTGATATGAATCACAGATGATATATATGATGTATATGGTACATTCGAAGAACTCAAACTCTTTACCGAAGCAATTGAAAGGTTTGATACATGCATGCACATCAAAATTGTTGGCTTAATTTCAAAATTTCTAGTCAAATTTCAAAAAGTTCCAAGGATATCTGTTGCTTCACTTTCAGATGGGATGCCGACAGCGTAGATCAACTCCCAGATTATATGAAGCCTTGTTATCAGGCTCTCTTGAATGTTTATAAAGAAATGGAGGAAGAGATGGCCAAGGAAGGAAACTTGTACCGTGTTCACTATGCAAAAGCACTGGTTTGCCACTTATGACCCTTCTCCTAGATCCTTAATTTACTCTTCCATAATTACGTTTTATATTTTCAAACAATATGTTATAAGTGAGTAGGATGATTAACCTATTCTATTCGCATGATTATGTAAACTCAGGTGCAAAAGCAAATCCAAGCCTACTTTGTTGAAGCCAAATGGTTCAATCAAGAATATACACCAACATTTGATGAATATATGAGCAACGCACTTGTAAGCTATGGTTACTCTATGCTCACGACCACTTCTTTTGTTGGTATAGGAGATATAGTAACAAAGGAGGCGTTTGATTGGGCTTTCAGCCACCCTAATATGGTTAGAGCTTCATCTATCATTTGCAGGCTCATGGATGACATAGTTTCCCATGAGGTATTAATTATACAATCATTTATGCTGCTGCATGGTGTGTTGTACTCTATTTGTACTTGACTTTTTTTTTAATGCTTTTCTTTTTGTGCAGTTTGAGCAAAAAAGGGGGCATGTTGCTTCAGCAGTTGAATGCTACATGAAGCAACATGGGGTTTGCAAGCAAGAAGCTTATGATGAGTTAAATAAACAAATAGTGAATGCATGGAAGGATATTAATAAGGAGTGCCTCAAACCTACACAAGTGTCCATGCCTCTTCTTACACGTGTTCTTAATTTTACCCGTGTGATGGATATTTTGTACAAGGACGAAGATCAGCACACACGTCGGAAAATTGATGAAAGATCTCATTACTTCCATTCTCATTGACCCTGTGCCAATGTAAGTGGAGAGATGGTCCTGTGTCATGCTCTATCCTATATGTCATAAAAATATGATTAATAATGTGGGTGATGTATGTTTTCCTATAATATTATGAGGTAAGTACTTACCTTTTAATGAAGTTTATGGATATTATGTTTTATAATATCATCTTATCATGCTTAACATCATTTCTGCAATAGTTAGTTATCAAAATATCTAGTTTTCCAATAATAATAATCTAGTAGCATAGGGTGCAATATTTATGTTCTGGTTTTGGTGGTAAAAGCACTTGTCATGATGCAAATTCCAAGCAATCCAAATAGAAATTTATTATTCAAATATCCTTCAATATGGGATGAGTTGGATGACTTTAGTTATTTCCTCTTAGATGATTAATAAGCCTTAACAAGAGGTTTAGCTCTTATACTAATTCACAAGTCTTACTAATCCATCCTAAAAATACACATAAGAGGAGCGGTGAGTTGGATGATGATAAAATAAAACCTTTTTTACATTTATACTAGCCATAGATAGAGTATCAATGAATGAATGAAAAATAAAACAAAATAAAGAAGAGTTAGAGATCAAAAGAGATCACAAATAATGATTTATAGCGGTTTGGTAATAGCCTATGTTCACTTCCTCTAGCTTCTTCCTAAGCTTAGAGGTATCTCACTATCTCAAGAGCTTTTTCAACCAATGCTCTTAAATATCTTGTACACTTGGATTCCTAGCTAGGTTCCAATAGACCTTTTACATCAACCAAGAGGTATTCTTCCACTTCTTATGTGCTTATTTTCTCGAGTACAAAGGGAGTAAATGAAGAGAACTCTCTTAAAGAGTCAATATACGAGGATGTTGAAACTCAAGTATTGTAAGTGATCTTTAATGAGGATGAGCCAATTTGGGTATAAAGCACTTTTTGAATTTATGAAGTTTGAATGAGTAATAAATGTAATTTTAAGATTTTTTATCCACTTTAAATGGACCTAAGGTTGAGTTTAAATAGGTTTTGGAGTCAAACGAACTCGCTATTAGAAATAAAACCTCCATATCCGCACATCCACATGGTTAGCCACATACTAGTCATTGGAGCATTTTATGAGTTGTAAAAAGCTGCTAGAAGCCAAAAGGTAGATGTGGACATCCATATGGTTGTCCACATTGCCAACTGGTCATCCAAATATACATCCACATGGCTTTTAGTAGCCAAAAATCACCTCATAGGGTAATTGGTCGCCTATGTGGATGTTCACATGGCTTCTAATAGCCTTTTCAACCCAAAATAGAGCAAGTGGTTGTCTAAATAGATGTCCATAAGTGTTCTAGCTTGAAATAAATGCTAGTTGTGAGTGTGTTTGGGTACAACTAATTTCCTACAAAATTATTCGAAAGTTAACCAATATTTTGGAAATATTTTCAAAGTTGAGAGTACTTTGGTTAAATCAATAATTGTTTTTATAGAGGCTTAAGGATTTTCATTAGAACTTGAGGTTCACTGGAGTCTCCTATGCTAGATAGCTTAAATCATCATCATGTAGAGTACCAATAATTGAAATACAAGCGAGAGAAATCAAATAAGAAGTTTTACTAAGATCTTTGTGAAAAGTTAGAAAATCTTCTTGACATGATGTAACAAATTTAGAGTTTATTATTCATTAATAAAGTTCCAATTGCACTTTTATTTATCTTTATTTTATACATCACACCTTATGAATATTCTAACATGTATTTTTTATATTGTACATAACTTGGGTGCATTAGAAGTTGCAAGAAAGATCCATTAACTCATGAGTTCCTTGAAATTTGAGGACTTGTTAATAATTGGTTCATCAACTTAGACAATTCATTAAAGGTTGTAGAGCATTATTTCCTAATTGGAAGGATGATTGGTCTTGACCATCAAGATATGTTTCCCATGGTGAATGCACTAGTATATATGATTATACATTGAATAAAACCTATGGTAAGTCATGACATAAGGCTATCAAGAAGTCATGACTTCACCAAACTACTATATTGTGTTTTCTCTCAACCTTGAGAGGATATTGAGTTTATGCCAAACTTAGTACTGGTTTTGATCTATAGATGAGATCCTTAAGTAATATAAATTCCTTATGGATTGGGTCATAGTTGATAGAAACCGATAACAATAAGTATTCTCAATAAAAGCATCATGAAGTCTCATAGAATTGAGATATAGTGTCCCTTTAGATAATGCTAAGGAGATGTATTCATGTAAACTATGGTCATAATTGTTCCTTACATGAAACTTAATATAAGCTTTTTATGAGCTAAGATATGTCAATTAATCACATGATAAGAGGATCTAAAACTCAATGATAATAAACGTAGTCTTGAGAGATTGATAGTTTTAACCTCATTAGCCTATGAACACTAGTTCATATGGAGATTGTATACAACAGGTAGCAAGTCACAAACCCTAACACTTAGTGTCTTATTGTTATTTGCATTAGGTACTGGAGTGCGATTGATTCTCTGTAATGGGATATTGAATTAACTTTGGAATTGAATTCTAAGGGAGCAAATACTATCTTATGAATCTCAATGACCCCTACTCAAGCTCATATACCTTGTTAGCATAGTTTATAAAGGTTGGATTAACTCTTAATACACTTATGTTTATAGGGGTGTTTTGGTAATTGTATAAGATTGCACAAGGGTTAGTGAATAATATATCTAGATTTGACTGATTGATTAATTAGATAGCTCAATTTGTTGGGTTAATTAATCAATTAATTAAGACACTATTTAGGCTAGATTTAGTGACTTAAGCCCTTAGTAGGCTCAACTTACTTAAGTCTAATAGGGAATTCTTTAAATAACCTCTTAGGAATTTAATGTTTCAAGCTTTTGTCTTCTTCCACCATCTAGAGAGAAAGAGCCTAAGCCTTCAACCTCTTAAACCTCCCACCATTTGAGTGTTGAGGAATAAGGGAGAACCATTAGAGGGAAGATATGGGGTGTACAAGACTTATAGAGGTTTCAAGCTTGATCTTTGCCGAAGGGAATTGATTTGGGAACATCAAAATCAAATGTATTATTTTCTAATGCATTGATCTAGATCCATTAGAGCTTGGTATTATTTTCTAACAAACTGATTCTCTAACCACTTGCAAGACATTTTGATTTTTATTGTTTTCTCAAATTCAAATTTTTTATTCCATAACTACAAGTTTGAAATTGATTTTGACCTTCCCAAATCAATTTTGAAACAAAAAATTTGGATTTCATGCCTTTACTCATCTATTGCTGCACTAAGGCCCCAAGGTCTTGACCTTTTTTGGTGCTCTTTACTTCCATGCTTGAGAATCATTACAAATTGTTTGTTTTTATCATCTTTTTCTATATTAATTATAGGGTCATAGCACAAATTCAAACTAAAAGTAATGATTTATATTCTCAAAATCATATTTTTCATCCCATTTTTAGACCAAAATTGAGTACAAATCTCTCCCCTCATCCTAAACTTTGCTACTCCCTAGCGAAAAAGATTTCTATTTTTTATAACAAGATTTCCAAACTAGTAGCAGAGCAATTGGACACTGAGCGATTACAGCACCAAATAATGCTATTAGTACAATTGAGAATAACAAATGTTCCCCAATTTGTGACCTTTAAAACTCCTGATGGATCAGTGAGTGGAACTTCCTTGTTGGGTGACCATACCATAGTCCCAGTAGCAACTTTCTTAAACCATACCTCCAAGTACAGATTGCTAGAGTTACCTGGGCTAAAGACCCCAGTTCAAAGCTTCCACCACCTGAAGTTATGGTCTCTCCATTTCCAATGCCTTCTCTCACACCATAAAAGCTAATATAATCTCCTTGAACATTTCTTTTTCCCCCCTTAAAATTCACCATATTCCTTCAAATTGCATATTGAATTCAGTTTTCAGTTGGTAGGCCCTGATCCATCAACCGTTTTCCTAGAATGCATAGTCTGGCATAAAACCCTCTTTAGAAGTGATTATGGAATCGAATTAGTGCTAACAGAGATACTGATTCAGGTAGCATTTCATCACAGTGCAAGATGTACCCGTTATACTACTGTATAGGCCATTTATTCCCTTAAAACAGCCATGGAATGGATAAGAATGTCAGTTTACATTTTTATCTGTTTCTTTCACTATATATGTATCTTTAAAGCTAGCTCACATATGTTGACTTTAAATCAATGGTCTAATTTGTTTCTTGGCCCAGAAAACAAGTTTTAGCCTTGAATATGACCTGAACGTCTTCAATTTTGTGGTTGTTCAAGATTTCACATGCCGCTGTAATCTCTGTTCAATTATCTTTCATGTACATAATTATGTAGATGATTACATTTTAGTTTTTTATTTGGTTATACTGATACTGTCTGTTTCCTAATCGATTGCCAGAGCAAGTAACCTAAAATTGGCTTTGCTGCAGCTCAAAGACATTCATTGAACCAAAGTGTATCTCCTACAATTTTATGACAGAAAATCTGAAGGGTCATAGTTGCCTCGTGTTTCAAACCTCTAATATTGTACCGTTGTCTTCATTACTTGAAAACAATGTGGTCTCTGGGTTAGAATTTACTTCCAGCACATGTCTCTCACTGAAAAAACCAGCACCAGCATAAGAATCACAGAAGATATGCTGGGTCAATCATCTGGAGAACGTTGGACACATAACAGACCAACATGGATAGAACGCAGCACTTCAGATCGATTGCAGGTACCTCCCATTGATGCATCAATAAGTTCCTAAGATCTACCTTCCATATAGAGGGTCCATGCCTATACAACTCAAAGCAACGTCAGCAGTAGTTAAATTTTTCTAAGGACATTGAAAGGAGGAGATATTACTTGATATTTACATGTCCAAGATGGTTAATGTGGGAGCTTAGGTGATAGAATCCTCTGTTTCTCTTTCCACTCACAATCTCTAGAACCAAAACATCAAAGCTGTAAATATCAGATTTCGTTGAGTACAATCCAGCAATTGCATTTTCTGGAGACATGTAACCACTGCAAGGGACCATTGAAGAAAGAAATGAAAGTATAAACACCCAATATTGTAGTAGAGTAAGGAAGAGATGCAGTTACAACCAACCAAAACAAAACTATTCACAACATTTTCAGATGTACTTACTATGTTCCAACCACCGTGTTTGTATTTGCTTCAATTTCATTTCCTCCAAAACTTCTGGCAATGCCAAAATCTGAAATTTTTTGGTTCATCTCACTATCAAGTAAAATATTGTTGGTTTTGAGATCCCTATGGATTATTCTCAATATGAAATCTTGATGAAGGTAAAGAAGCCCTCGAACAATACCATTGATAATGAGAAACCACTTAGGCCAATTTAGTACCATACTTCGCTTTTGATCTGTCCATTTTTATTTTATTCTAATTAGTCCATTCTGCTTGTTAAATTCTTGAAAATAAATTTAAAAAATTTCCACAAAAAAAATGAATTTCAAAATTTCCATGAAAGGGGCTCAGATGCTAGCAACATGTGTAAAAACCAAGAATGATTCTAGTAGTCCAAGCTCTGAATAGCTTAGATACAAATGGATCGGGAAAGAATAGACATTGAGTTACTTCATCTTGTGCCTAGTTATCTTTCTTTAGGCATTTGGTTAACAATTATACTCTATAACGTAAAGATGGAATACTTCTAGCCTTATGAAAGAATGTCAATGGCTTAAACTCGAGAGAAAAAGGGCCTTCAATGTTTTAAGTTAATTTCATATGATTCAGGAAAAAAGTAGAATCATGTTCAGATGTATACTTGGAAAAAAAAATCTGGTATTAATCTGACTAGAGTTGCTATATTGGGTTCTAAAGAATCAAACCAAAAATGAAGTAGTTCAAGCTTTTGTTGAGCATGTATTCATAAATCAACATATTTTCTTCCCCTTGAATACAGCATCCAAGAAGCTTCACAAGATTCTGGTGCTGAAGCTTAGACATGTATATAACTTCATTTGTAAACTCATCAAGTCCTTGAATAGAAAATTTTGACAGCCTCTTCACAACTATTTCTTTTCCATTTTGTAACATATCCTAAAATTAAATCATTAATATCATTGGTTAGAATTTCAAAACCATTGAAAATACCCTTCTCTCACTTTTTCTTTATCACCTTTTCTTACCTTGTAAATAGGGCCAAAACTACCTTGTCCAATCTTATTATAACTTGAAAAGTTATTAGTTGCACTAGATATTGTAGCCAAGTTGAATAATGGTAACTCTAGATCCTCCTCACTCTCCCTTCCTTCCAAATTGTATAAAAATATGTTCCCTGCAAAGTGCAAAATGGAAGAAAGAAATTAAGCAAAATATAGGCTTGGTGAGGTACCAGGGGCTAGGGGAACAAAGTGGAAGAGAATAATTTCAGAGGGATAAGAATGAGCTAAAAGTTATGGTTTAGCTAAGTGGACACTTGGATGCTCCCTCTCAGATACACAGAAACCTAAAATTATAGGCTTTGATCAATTCATGGATCATGCAATTGAGATTGGTCATCTCCTCGCTCCCTTACGAAATTTTTTACAGCAATATAGAGTGATAGAACTAATATGAGTTGTTACCTTTTCTCTTTATCTGCTTTTTCTTCTTGAAAATGCACAATGTTAGAACTAGGCTTAGGAGAATAATTCCTATAGTTGACACAGAGCTGATAATTGTCAGCCTTCTTTTCCTGCTATTTATCCCTGCAAAAGTATAATAGAAGGCAATTGAGCAAGAAAATCATTTGAAAGAGGGACTTTTGATCCCCAATATATTTGTATTTTACAATCATTAGATCTGGAGTTGAAGGAAGTGCCATTGTAGAATGATTGGCGGGCACAACTCAGATGGCATATTCATACACTGTATCATCTATTTGAAAGGAATTCAAAGCTAAAATATAAAATTTGGATATCTTGTGTGCACCAACACTAGTATAGAATTTAAGAAGTAAGTAGTTCCTTTAATGAAAAGATGCCCTGCCTTAGTAGTTTGTTTGACATACTTTTCACATTGAAAAATGTTTCAGAAAGTGGTCAAAATACTTTAAGATATTTTCCTCCTTGAAATTTTGTTTCAAATTTAAAAGGAACCAGATAAATTCATACCTAATTCTGATGCAACCATCCTTACATAAAGCTCTTGTCCAGTTTCAGGGAACTCTCTGATATCGATTCTATCACCAAACCAGACCAAGTACCCACTTCCTCCTCTAATATCTGAATTTGCATAAGCAGTGCAAGAGCAGTTCCTCAAGCACATTGATGCACATTCCTTGAGGTTCATGCTTTCATTAGACCATGATTTCTGCGAGTCTGGCAGTTTTAGACCAGAGTACTTTACAAACCCGTCACCCTCATGACAACCCAGTGAAGCATTCTGAACACATCCACTTGACCAAACCCCCTTGTCCCAATAACTTTGGAACTTAGGGAAAAATCCTTTCATACACTCACATTTTGGAGAGCGATTAACCTTACAGATGCCATACACACCACATAATGCATAATTATCACAGTCATCCATCTGTGTGTTTGAATAAAGGTTCCAATCATGATCAATCCATGTGAAACGCTGTGTGTAGCCGTTAGGACTCAACACCAGCCTCATGATAATTTTGTTGTTAACAGGCTCATAAATACCATATATCTCCTTTTCATTAAAAACAAAAGTATACGTATAAACTGGGTTTGATTTTAATAGAGATAACCCACTAAATCGAATACCATTCCATGGTTCGGAGCTAAACTTTACAACCAAACCGTTCCTCACAAGTGTTTGTGGACATCCACCAAGATCAAGCTTATATGTGAAATTACCTCTAGAAGGGTCATCAAAGCTCTTCCATGATGACAGATACCGATCCAGGCCTGTTACCTTGTTTCTTCCAAGCTTCATGCCTGGTAGAAAAGTATTGCTTGGATAATCAAAACTCTGTCATAGGAAGTTTTCTGGGTCACTATCATTCCCATTTTTCATAACAAGATTTCCATACTCCAATAGATGAACATTTGGATTCTGAGTAGATCGTGATGAATTTGAAGACCAAATAATGCTATCAATACCATTGAGAATGACAAGAGTTCCCTAGTGGGTGACCTTCAAAACTCCTGATGATTCAGTGAGTGGGATTTCTCTGTTGGCAACCCATACCACTGTCCCAGTAGCCACTTTCTTGTACCATATCCCCAAGTATCGATTCTTGGAACTACCCGGACTGAAAAAACCCAGTTCAAAGCTTCCACCACCTGAAGTGATGGTCTCACCATCTCTGATGAGTTGATTAATAGTTATGGTGTCTATTGCACTGCAGATTCTTAATATGGAGATTACATAAAACAAGGCTATTACAAGTCTTGTGAGGGCATCCATCCTTGTCCCAGAAAAGAGAATCCTATGACACCTTATGTAGACCCTCCATTTTGTCTTCCTAGCACATGTCCTATTAGGTATTTGTTCAGTACTTTACAGCAATTCCCTAGTGGCCTATTACTACTCGTGTAGCCTATATTTTTTTAAGCCACCTTGAGGACTTTGGTTGAGGGATTTATCTAACCCCATTGTGGCTCTTGGTAGCCCTAATTTAGACTT
This sequence comes from Vitis riparia, assembly GCF_004353265.1. Taxonomy (NCBI): domain Eukaryota; kingdom Viridiplantae; phylum Streptophyta; class Magnoliopsida; order Vitales; family Vitaceae; genus Vitis; species Vitis riparia. Next base: position 4,980,487 of record NC_048449.1, read on the forward strand.
AGGCCTACTTAGGCACCCTAGGCTCATTTAGGCACACTTGGCCCATTAGGCACCACCATAGACCCACTTGTGCACCTTCGGCCCATTTAGGCACACTTGACCTATTAGGCACCACCCTAGGCTCACTTAGGCACCTTCGGCCCATTTAGATGCACTTGGCCCACTTAGGCTCACTTAGGCACCCTTGGCCCATTAGGTACCACCTTAGGCTCACTTAGGCACCCTAGGCCCATTTAGGTACACTTAGCCCATTAAACACCACCTTAATATCATAGACTTAGTATTTTCCTAAGCTCGTGCGGCACTTAGACAAGTCAAGACACTTGATCTTGCTAAGTCAGTCTGACTCTCAATGCTTAGCTTGCTAGGCTAAGATGCTCATGGCTTGGAAGCTTTAGAAGGCGTAGTAGGCAACTCTTAAAGAATGGAAGCTTTTATTACTCAAGGAAGCCTTTACAAGTGTTTTTGGGGACTCACTTGCTTGGTGCCTTAGTCAAATGAGGCCCTCACCTGTTTATAGGCACCAATGGAGCTCTCTAGAACCTTGGAGGGTTCCTTACAAATCAAGAAGATTCTAGAACACTCTACACCATTGTATATACAAGTCTATGTACAAGAGACCTCTAGAATTTTCTAGAAAGCCTTGGACTCCTCTTATGCCTTCCACCATAGTGTAGAGATGTGTGGACTTCTCTAGGCATCTCTAGAACCTTCTACACTCTTCCCACTAATGGCTAAGTGTATGAGTCTCTAGAAGCTTCCTGAACTCTGTATAAACCCATGGGGAGGCTCGTTTGAAGCATCCTATGACATTAGGCTCACTTAGGCACCATAGACCCATTTAGGTACACTTGACCTATTTAGGCACACCCTGACCCACCTAGGCTTACCTGAGCTTACCTAAGTCACATTTTAGATAATTTTTGCATGGATCCATGGTTGCATAGCTCGTATGGCTTGCATGTGCTTGATTTTGTTTTTGTTTTACTTATTTTTTAGAAAATTGCATGGGTTTAATAATTATATTCATTTCATTTTTATTTATCTATTTATTAATTTATTTTGATAGAGAATTGCTTTAGTCGATAATTCATTCTAGATATGCATGTGATCTATATTTTTAATTTTGTTTTAAATTACATATTTTAGATTTTTAATTCTTAGTTACATGTTTTTTTTTTATTATTCTAATCCTTAGTTTTCTTTTATTTTTATTTTTATTTTTATTTATTATTTATTTTTGCATGAGATTCCACATGCTCCATATCGGGGGAAGAGGATATTCATACCATTTTTAGAGCTCAAAAGAATAAATCCGACAGATGATAGAAAGACAGATATATACAGATTGAGATTGACTTTGAATGAGAAATTTCAGCAATATATGAACATTCACATGACTGCAATCTGGGAGAGGATTCTCACGTGAAAGGAAAAAGCCTCCACCATGCGTCCATATAAGGAAGGGAGTGAGGCGATGTTCAGATAAAAAAAAAAAAAGTGGTCTGAAAAAAGGAGGAGCGACACCATTAGAGGGAATAGATTGGCAGCCACACGAAAGAATGGTTGACAAAGCATGCATCCAGAAAGGAAGTAGGGGGAGTACCAAACGAGAAAAGGATCGGCAGCAACACCATTAGAGGGGAGGATTGGCAGTCGCATGTAATGAAGGTTGACAAAGCACGCATCCAGAAAGGAGGTAGGGGGAGCACCAAACGGGAAAAAAGATCAGTAGCTCCATCATTAGAGGTGAGGATTCGCAACCAGACGGGAAAGAAGAGCTTTTGAAAAAAAAAGGCATCCAAAAAAGAGAGAGAAGTGGCAGTCGTACCATTCAGAGATCTAGAGGAAGGTGCGGGGAAACGGGAAAGAAGAGAGGAGGAAAGAAAGTTGGGTTTCGGAGACGATCTTGGGTCCAATTTCTCTTATCGGAGACACCACAGCCGCACCAGAATTTTTTTAGGGAAAGTCGACTGCAGTGTTCTGGAGGAAGAGAGAGAGATCTTCTCTGTTGGACGTTTTGGCTATTATAAGAAGCACCCTATTCATATGAAAAAAAAGGCACCATTAGAAAGAGAAAGAAAGTTGAGGCAACCGCACCATTGGGAAGGAAAGTGGAGGCAATCGCACCATGCATTGAGTGAGCTGCACTATGCACTGAGATTTCACGCCTCTCCAAAGGTACCCACATAGCTGCAAGTTAAAGAGGAACACACCACAACTATACCATGCATTGAGAACCAACTGTACCGCTCTTTTGAAGAAAGATTCAGCACACATCTCCACGTAAAAGAGATACATTCCCACGATTGCACATCGGTTTCAGGAGTGTCATTCCACATTGTCAGTGACGCGGCTGCACCCTGTGCCGCACCCACGCATCTCCAGCAATCATCAAGCTGTAACATCAACTTCTTTGCCGCCGACGTCCTCTCTTGCTCCATGCCTTACCCTTTCTCTTCCACTTTTCCTCCATGGAAAGAACCCTTCAACACCAAACACGACAACCAGTGGTCATTTTCTTACTCTTCACCGCACCAGCCGCACACATCCGGGTTGCTTTGATAACGTCACAGTCGACTAGCACCAAGCACGACAGTCGAGGATCCTTTACTGGTTCTTCACCGCACTAGCCGCACACCATAACATTACTTTGATAGCATCACAGCCGACAAGGTAAGTTAGCTTTTTTTATATGGGCTTTCTAGAGAATTTAAAGTTTAGTCTATTTTCAATTTGGATTATTATGTAGAGTCGAGTGATTTGACTTATTTTATTAGTTTCAGCATATATTTGTTTTAGTATGACAACATGAATCTCATTCTTATTTAATTTTGATTTATTACATAAAGATTAGAATTTTGTTTAAATTTAGTTTTGATTTATCATATTAAATTCATAAAATACAATTCTATATAGTTTTAGCTTTGAAAAAAAAATGATTGGATCTCTATTTAATTTAGTTTTGATTTATTGCATCATATTGAGAACATTTGAGTTTTATTTATTTAATTCCTTGTTATTTATTTATTAATGAGATTGACCATGCATGTAGGTTAAAGACCTAGTTTCAAAAATTCATTTTGGATAGTTTTCAATTTGATTTTAGGTTTAGGTGTTCTTATAAAGTTTTAGTTTGTTAAAATAATTAATCTTACGTGTTAAATATTTGATTTTAGACTTGCCTTAATTAGTGTTAAAAATATTTTTTTTTAAAGCCTAGATTTCATTTTAATAATGTAAGTTTATTTAGAAAGTAGATCCCTTGAATTCATATTTTGTTTTTAGTTTGCTTTCATTTAAATTGATTCATTTTAATTATTTTAGGTATTTTTATAATTTTAAGTTATTATTAAAATCAATTTTATATTCGAAGGTGTCTGTCCTTAGTTTATTCTGATTTAGCTTCACTCATCTATTCAGTTTAGGTATTTTCTATAATATTAGTTCACTAATAAAATTAATTTTATGATTGAAAATTATTGTTTGCCTTGATTTGATTTGGTTCAATTTAATTAGTCTGGATGTGTTTGTGGGTTAATTGATCATGTGCTAATCCTTGATTGTTACTCTTAATTGATATGTTTCTTGAAAATTAGTCATTAATTCTTGGTCAGTATCTCATTAGCTTATTTGATCCGAGTTTGAATGGTTTATTGTTTTGGTGGTCTCTGATAATTGTTACTCTTAATTGATATGTTTCTCAAAAATTAGTCATTAATTCTTGGTGACAAATTGAGAGTTAGATTTTTTGAAATATTAGTTTGTAATTCTTGATGATATATTAAAAGTTAAAAATTTTCTAATGTTATTTTATGATTCTTAATGATAGTTTAAAAGATAGAAACTTTTTTTTTTAGAAACTTGTTTCCCATAGCTCTTAATGCTAGATTCAAAGTTAGACTTTTTAAATGTTAGCTTGTAATTCTTGATGATAAATTGAAAGTTAAATTTGTTAAAATGTTAGTTTGCTTGATTTAAAAATCTCTAGTTGGTTGCTATAATGATTTTATCTTTAATTTAATTTTTAGAGGTCATCGGAAAATAGTGAAGATTGGCCTCCATTCTCACCACTTTAGTTTGCTCGGTTGTCAAAAATTTCACTCTATGAATTTGTTTTCTTCTATTTTGCTCGGTATTTTGTTTCTTATGTTTTAATTGTTTTCAAATTAATTTCTTTTATTTTAAAATAAAATACTTTTTTTAAAAGATCCCTTTGAAAATTCAATTTTAAAAGTAATTCATTTAGAGTCCTTAGAATCAAAATCTCATTTTTTAAATAATATGCAACTATGTCTTGATCGGTTTGCATCTTTCTCAGATTTCAATAAAAATTCTAGTTTTGAATGGAATACGAATCCAAGCTTGTGGTCCCAAACAAATGAATTAATTTTGGGCTAGATTTGTGTATATCAATTGGGGAATTGGTGGAACCCCTACATAAAAAAAAATTAAATACTCGTCTTTGCGGGACCTTTGGCATTTGTTGAAATCATATCTATCTATTTCTTTAGGAGTTATATACAAGATGTATGTGTGTGGACCCCGTATTTCGGCTCATGCGTTTCCCACTCGATGGCGAGCTCGATTTTTATTTTGAAAGATTGATTTTATTTGATTAAGAAAATGATTTGGAGTCGCCACTTATTTTTGTTTTATTTTTAAAAGGGTAAACAAAATAAGAAAGAAAAACCCTAAGTGCGACTCCTTATTTGGAAAAGGTGATCTACGAAAAACTGGATCGGGTTCGGGGGTCAGGTTACTTATCGGGAAGGTACAGTAAAGACCGTAGCACCCCTCTAAGTCCCTAAAGTCGGGTCTCTACTAATAAAATGAAGCTGACGTGGCAATTGATGAATGAACCTACGAATACCTTAAATGATCATGCACGTATGAGAATCCGAACAAGTATAAGGAGTGACCATGGGGCGAGTAAATACGTACCTGGGTGGTGAATCAATATGCGCTATCAAGAAATGAGGTTAGTGCACAATTAAGGAATAATTTCGAGCATGTCATAGAGCAAAATAAAGTCAATCATGCATGGCAATTAAATCAATCAATCGATCAATCAATCATAAAGTCACCCATGTTGGGCCCCCACCAAAGCTCGTTTATTTAGCATGACTTAATGTCACAGATTTCATTATTCTAGAATTATGAAAAATTCGTTCCTGCTTATTAAAGTCAAGAAGAGCATAAGATTGTTTGAAAACTAGAGTGGAATTAAAACTATTTGAGAGAAAATTGGATTTTTGAAATTTATTTGAAAAAATGGAGTCTCGAAGATTACTTGAAAATTGGAGTTTTAGAGTTTATTTAAAGATCAGACTTTTAGAAATTAAATGTGAGTGATAATTTTAGAAATTAAATTTGAAAGGAATTGGAATTTCAGATATTAAATTTGAGAATCGGAATTTTGAAAATTTATTTAAAGACGGAATTTTAATAAACAAATAAGTGGATAAATAAAGGAATGAAATAATAATAATGATGAAATAAATCATTAAACAACTGAATGTGAATAGTGAAATTTCTGAGATTGAAAATTAAATTTGGAAAACGGAATTTTGAAAAATTGAACTTTAATTTTTGGAATTTGTAAAATAAATTAATGGAATAATAATAATAATAATAATAATGAGAATAATATTTAAACGAACGAACGTGAATAGTGGAATTTTTGAGATTGAAAGTTTGAAGAGTTATTTAGAAATGGGGTTGTAAATAAAAGAATAAGTGAATAGATAAACGAATGGAAATAATAGTAATAATGATTAGGTAAATAATTGTGAAAATTGGGAAATGAACTTAGGAATTGGAAAATTGAAGAATTATTTAGAGATGGAATGTCAGAAAATTAAATTTCGAAAACTGGAAACCCGAAAAATTATTTTAAGGATGGAACGTCGGAAAATTAAATTTCAAAAAGTGGAAACCCGAAAGATTATCAAGGATGGAATGCCGGAAAATTAAATTTCGCAAAGTGGAAACCCGAAAAATTATCAAGGATGGAATGCCGGAAAATTAAATTTCGCAAAGTGGAAACCCGAAAAATTACTTTAAGGATGGAATGTCGGAAAATTAAATTTCGAAAAGTGGAAACCCGAAAAATTATTTTAAGGATGAAATTTTAAAAATAAATAAATAAAATAATTAAAGTTTGGGAGGTCAAAGTTTTGAAAACTATACATATATATATTTTAATGGGAGTTTTTTTTTAAAAAAATAATTAAATTAAAAATAAAAATTTGAAAATGAATCTTTGGCATCAAAAGTTGGAAAAACTAAGAAAATGATAAAAATAAGAATGGCCTTAGCATGGCAAACACGCGTGTACTTGAGAAAAGCAAACAAACAAATAATAAATAATAAAAAAAAGGCCACAAACCCATACAAACCCATTTTCCCATCAACCTAATCCAATCTTCTGCCACCCACAATGGTCAACAGCAACGCAAATAATTGGATTATAAAGGATTCAAGGCTTTTTTTTCTTCTGCACCATCAAAGTCATATCTTCCCTCATGAGGATCATCTGCACCTCCAACTGATAGCGGTTCATACACTCTTAAAGATGATACAAATGTCTGCCACAAAGGTCCCACAACAACCTTAAACTCTATTTCTGTGAGGCTTGAGAAAATCTGGTCAAACTTATTCAAACACTTTAAAACCTCCATTCTAATGCTCCAATCAATTACTGGTTTTTACTGGTTTCCGTCTCATATACACCAGCCATCACACCTAACAAGGAAGTGCAAGCATAAACTATTAAAAATGCTTTTGTGAGCAAAGGTCCGTCATAAATCTGAGGAGACGAAACAATTGTATGTGAGCATGGGAACAAAACAGGCGCTGGTCTTGGCACTACTGTGTCATCCAAATCCCCAAAAAGGAGTGTCAAGCATCTCAGAGCTCCATGCATCCGGACATTCTCCAGATGGTCTTCTTCTCAAGCTGCCCATAATTTTTATGTCTCAGGTTCTTCTCATTTCCCGGGCAAAGCTAGTTCTCTAGAATCCTTCTCGGCTCAAGTAAGTCTCATCTCTGGATGTCTTCGGCTGGTTTACTTCTTCAGCAAAAACATCCCTCAAAACCCAATACGTCCCTTTTGACCCTGATAGATCTCCGTGGGAGTGTGCAACCAAACTTGGATATGCCTTTTCACAGCCATTGCATTGAGCAAGGCTTAGAAACAAATAGTGGCCACTACAAAGAAGAATCCATAGAAAATAGAACATAAAAGAAAATGAGCAAAGGTGACCCTCAGAGGCTTCATTTCATGAGTCATCAGTGAGCCCTCTGAGAACACCCTTTTCCAGCAAAACAAGCATTTTCATACAAGATTATGTTTCAACAACCAGGTGGCCTTCATTATCCACCCCAAACGAGTTAATGAACGTTCAAATATCAACAAGGGACATGGAAAAGTGATAAACAGTCAAGAATAAACAATAAACCCGTAGCATTCGTACCTGAGAAAATCCTTTTCCAGCAAGACCAGCCTATCTCCCAGTTTTTCTCCCGAAGTGCTCCCCTTCCTCCCAAGTCCTCCCCCCCTCTACAAGGAGCTCCTCTCACCCGAAAAATCCGCACCTGTTCTTCTGTTCACCACCTCAGCAATCATGGGCTCCTCAACAAACGGCATGGTCGCTCCTGCCTCTTGCCGTGTCCATGCGTCCAATGCAGCTCCTTCATGGTAGAAAAGGGGTCCCCCTCCTCACTTAAAAAAAATCATCCGAGTGGCCCCCTCCAACCAACTGGAAAAACCCTTAGTCTTTTAAGGGGTCTACAATGTGATAATTGATGATTTCGTACACTTTGATCATTTTTGCTATGCTAATTAAATAAAAAGCATGTTGGGATTTCTGTATTTTATTATTATTATCTAACCCCTCATGTCTTGCGGAAACACGTTACGAGTTATCTATACTATCCAGGTACGCCCGCTACCTACCTTCTAAATTATGTGAATATGATTGTCACTATGAACCACATGCATGTTTGATAGTGCTTGGGTGCCTTGCAATTTGTTTCTTTGTTCGATTATTTTTTATAAAGCGCATGCTGGATGATAAACTATCTAAACTAACCTTTGATGTTTTGTGATAGCACTTAAGAAACAGTCCAGGTACGCACCCAAAATCTTCTTTATGATTGTGATTGGTTTTCTTGTTAGGCATGCTACTTTTGAAATCGCTTAACCTACCTAGGTATCTATAATTAACCAATTAATTGTCACATTTCCCTCAATTTAGTCAGTAGAGACCTTTATAGGGCTTAGAGGGGTGCTACCTCCTAGAGGTACCTTCCCAATAAGTAACCTAATCCTCGGATCTAGACACGAGTTTCAAAGACACGTTTTTCCAAAAATTATGGAGTCACTTTTTTAGGGTTTTCTTTTTTGTTTTATTTTCCCTTTTAAAATAAAATAAAATAAGTGGCGACTCCGACTTTTCCAAAACCAATTTTTCACCAATAAAAAGCGAGTCTCATCAATCGAGTGGGGGCGCACATGAAAAATGAGGATCCACTCCTTATACGCTTGCCTTGTCTTCTTATACTTGTTTTGCTCCATTGTAAGGATCAACATTCTCCTTCAAACTGCAAATTTAGTTTAGTTTTCAGTGGGCTATTCCAAACTTCACCGCAATAAAATATTTCAATTACAACAAATTCCTTAATGTATTCCGGCATTAGGAGACATATAGTCCCCCTTGAATTAAATAACAAAGTAAATCAAGACTTGTGGTCAAAATTTTGTCATAATGGTTCCTTTTTTTACTTGATGCTGACATGTTAAAAAATTAAGGTGTGGACCCGCATTTTGCATGTGCGTTCCCACTCGATCGGCGAGACTCGCTTTTTATTTGTGAAAAATTATTTAGTTTTGGAAAAGTCGGAGTCGCCACTTATTTTATTTTTATTTTAAAGGGAAAATAAAACAAGAAAGAAAAACCCTAAAATGTGACTCCATAATTTTTGGAAAAAGCATGTCTTTGAAAAACCCGAGTCTAAGTCCGGGGATCAGGTTACCTATTGGGAAGGTACCTTTAAAAGGCAGCACCCCTCTAAGCCCTATAAAGGTCTCTACTAACTAAGTTAAGGGAAATGTGACAATTAATCGGTTAATTATGGATACCTAAGTAGGCTAGGTGGTTCCAAAAAATAGCATGCCAAACAAGATCAACTCATAATAAGGGAAGGTTAGGATGCGTACCCGGACCACTTCTCAAGCGCTATCATAAAACATCGATGGTTAATTTAAACAATATATCATCCAGCATGTGTTTTATTAGAAATAATCAAACAATGAAACATGTATATCAGAACACTCAAGCATTATTAGACATAAGCATTATTTCACAATGACAAGCATATTCACAGAATTCAGAAAGTAGGTGATAGAGGACATACCTGGATAACATAGATAATTTGTAACGTACTTCCTCAAGTTGTAAGGGGTTAGATAATAAATAATAAAATATAGAAATCCTAGCATGCCCGTTATCTAATTAGCATAGCAAAAGTGATCAAAGTATACAGGATCATCAATTATCACATACATCTTGTATATAATTCCTAAAAAAATAGATAGACGTGATTTCAACAAGTGTCAAATGTGGCAACAAAAATAAATGTTGAAAAGATTTTCTTATGTAGGGGTTTCACCAATTCCCCAATCGATATACACAAATTTAGCTTAGAATTATCCCATTTATTTGGGACCACAAGCTTTGATTCGTGTTTTATTCAAAACTGTAATTTTATTTGAAAGATGTGAACAGATCAAAACATGGTTGCACATTATTTTAAAAAATGAGATTTTGATTCTAAGAACTCTAAATGAATTTTTGAAATGGATTGTTAAGGGGATCTTTTGACTTTAAGAAACTCTAAATGAATTTTTGAAATGGATTTTTAAGGAAAATGAGATTTTGAGAATAGTTTTATATTTTAAAAATAAAAGAAATTAATTTGAAAGCAATAAAGTGTATGAATCAAAATACCAAGCAAAACAAAAGAGAACAAAATCACAAAGTAGAATTTTTGACAACCAAGAAAATTGAAGGTGAGAATGGAGGCTAATCTTCATGAGTTTCCAAAAGCCTCAGAAAGAAAATCAAATTAAATGAAGGATCACTAAAGCAACGGGCAAGGCATTCTAAATTAGACAAACTAACGGAGTATCAATTCATGAACTAACCGCTAGGATTTTAAAAGCAATAAGTTAAGATGAGAGTGATCAGGATCTAACATTAATGATTTTGAAATAAAAACTAAAAAAAGGATCAATTCAGGTAAGGAACTAAAATTATAGAAGTACCTAAACTAATTACAACGAGTTTGACTAAATTAAACTAAAAACACGAACTTTTAAATAAAGAATCAATTTTATCAATAAATAAATAAAATTATAAAAACACATAAACTAATTAAAATGAACCAAATTAAATCAAAGAATACTAAAAATATGAACTTCCAAACATGGGATCAATTTTATTAATAAACTAAAACTATATATATATAAAAAAAAAAAACACCTAAAATAACTAGTATAAATTATTAAATCAAAGCAAACTAAAAACTGAAACTTTCCAACATGAGATCAATTTCATTAATGAACTAAACTATAACAAATATCTAAACTAAATATAATGAATCAAATTAAATTAAAGCAACCTAAAAACGCAAACTTTCAAACATAGAATCAATTTTATCAATGAATTAAAACTATAAATGTATTTTAACTAAATAGATGAATCAAACTAAATCGGAGTAAACTAAAAAAATGAACTTTCTAACATGAAATCAATTTTATCAACAAATAAATGAATGAATAACAAGTAATTAAAAGAGTAGCAAATACATGAATAACTGAATGAATAAAATTCAAACGTTTTCAATTTGAAGCAATCAATCAAAATTAAATAGGGATCAAATCATTCTTTTTTTTTTTTAATGTTTTCCTTAATATAATGAATCAAAACTAAAACATACAAACTCATTTAAGCTAAACTAACAAATAAATTAATACTAAATTAGATTGGAATTAAAAAAATCCACTTCGACTAATAAAATTATTTGAGTTATCAAATTAGAATCAAAAATGCATTTTTTTTTAAATAAAACATATTAATAATTTAGTGACTCAAAAACTAAAATAATCAAAATTGAAAAAAACAATATGCAATCTTTCTAAACGTTTAATCAGACAATTGAATTAAAATTATGAATAAAATAAATTAATAAACCAAATTGAAACCTAAATTGTACCTAAAAAAGATTAATTAATTAAACTAAGAAATCAAAATCAATAACAAAACTAAACTAAGGAGTGAATTAAGACAAAACTAATTAAATTAAACTCACAAACACATTTTAACTATCATATGGATAAAAACAAAATTAGCATGGACTTATGAATTACGAACAAAAATAATCAAAACTATTTCAAAAACTCACCTGTATTATAAAAAAAAATCTGCCTTTGATGCGTTAAGTTGGCTCCCCTCTCCGTGTGGATCTCTCTATTCCCAAAAAAAAAAATCTCTTCTTCTACCCTGTGGATCTCTCTACCCCTGTTTATATGGTACCACCTTCTTTTTTTTTTAATATTCTCTTTATTTATTTAATGCACGTGGATCCGGGAAAGTGCATGCATCATGGCTTATGATATACGATGGAATTTACATGATTGCCCATGCCCAACTTGGAAATTTTGGATCTGATGGGCTCAGATGAATCTGCATTCGAGGCCCCAACCCGCATAGCACTCTCCATCGTCCGATTTGAATACCTTTGTTCCCGCCATCTCGCAATATATTACAATCCTTGAGAACCGTTGATGCTGTCGACGAAGAGGAAGTCGTCGAATCTGCGCCCTCTGAGGAGTCGGTGGAGTCTGCACACGAGTGATCACATGATTCCCTGCCCGAGAGTTGCTCGCTCTCCGCAGTTCGTTGCCAGCGACTGCGCCGACACCGGAGACTCCGTCCCATTAGATCTTGGTGGTCGATCGCCAGCGTTCCAGTCAAGGAGGCGAAGTCTGAGGCGTTGACCACTGCCGCAGCTACGTTGAGAATGCTATGAAATCTCCCGGAGGGACGTCGGATCTGGACGGCGGTGAGGGAGGAGTGCAGCAGCGTTGCAATGTGGAGATGATGGTTCTCACGGCAGTGTAGCGGTGCAAGTAGAGGAGATCGCATCGTCGGTGGTCGGCAGTGCATGAGGAGTGGTCGTCGGAGAGATGGCGCTGGTGAGGGCATTCGCAATTCTGTTCTTTGATGGATTCAAGCTTTTCATCTCACTCGCGATCACGGTTCCTCTACTCTGAATCGCGATCCCGCTCTCGGTTTCTGGAAGAGCAGTGGTGGCGGCTGTCCAGAGAGAGGTCTGAGGGTTTGTTGGTGGAGGCAGCGCGTGAGGAGTGGTCGGCGGAGGAGGAGCCGCTTTTAGGTGCCGACGTAGGCGATAACTCTGGCAGATCTGCTGAATAAAAAAATGCGATTCTGAAGCCGTGATTGCAGGCAACTCTGGGAGGGCCTTGACAGAGCAGACAATACGCTTGAGAAGGGAAAGCTTTGAGCTAGCCATGCTGCCACTAACATCCAACACGACAACAAGATCTATGGGAGCACGATCAAGAAGATGGGCGTCATTAAGAAGAGTTGGTGCCTTAATGCCCACAAGAACTGCAAATGATGGCGGTTATGGTGGTGATGGCGACGGAAGCCACTGGAGGCGTCTTCGTCCATGTTAGATTCGGCCGGCGATGGTGAGAAGTGCAGCAGTGTTGTGACGTGGAGATGGCGGAAAGAAAACCAGAAAAAGAATCGTGATGAAGGTGTGATCTCCTGTTCTCTAAGAAAATGGGTCCCCAAGGGAAGATGGTGATTCCATCCTTGAGTATGAAGGTTATGGAGCTCCGAAAATGGGTGTTTGATGACCCTTTCTCACTTTTTCAATGAAGAATTCAAGAAAACGCCCCCTAGTCTTGTTGTCGGTGTTGTGGCTTCTTTTTATACCGACATTAGAAGTCACTGGAACTCCAGCTGTCATTTATTCTCAAGCGTGGTGTGCATGCTTCCATGTTCACGTGTTCTTCTCGAGGGATCATCCTCTCTAGAGACTTCCAGAGAGCCTCTAAAAATGCCTAACCTCTAATGCCACCTCTATGTGACAACTCTCACCAACTTCATCCTCATGCCTTCACAGGAACCTCCCACTCCCAAACATGCAATTCGTCTCCTCATGCAAAACAAAACCAAAATAAAATTAAAAAATTAAAAGAAAAGAAAATAAACCCATGGAAATAATAGAATAAAACACTATTTTAAAATAAAAGGAAGAGAACTAGGAGAGACTAGATTATATAATTTCGTCTTTTAACAAAGGGGGTCGTATGCATATTTTAAATCTAAACAATTCAAACAATTTTCTATTAAGTAAGTAAATAAATAAAATAAAAATAAAAATAAAAATAAAAATAGTAATGATAATAATATTGACAATTAATAATAATAAAGAAATAAAGAGTAAAAATGAAAATAAATAAACAAAATATATATAATTATCGAATGCATGCAATAATAATAATAATAATAATAATGATAATAATAAAAGTTATAATAATAATAATAAAAGTTATTTATATATATATAAAAGTTAAGCCCGATGAAGTATTTAAACGGACCTAAGTGGGTGCCTAACGAACTAAGTGTCCTAAAGTGATCGGGACATTGTCTAAATGGCCTAAACATGCATAAGAACTATCCTAGAAAAATAAAGAAAAACTTAAGTCTAAATCAAAACTGTCAAGGGTCACAATAAGGGGATAGACAATCCTTCAACCAGAATCTTCGAGGTGGCTGAAGAAAGGTAAGTAATGTGAGTAGCTATGGGCCACCAAGGAACTACTATAAAGCACTGAAAACAAATTTAAAGACTTGTGCTAAAGGGACAAAATTGAGGGTCTACATAAGGTCATTGATTATTCGAGAAAGAAGGAAGAAGCCAAATCCATCTTTAGCAGAATTGAAAGATGAGGGCTCCAGGATACTGCAACTTGCAAATGACTAGTATACATGAGTACAAGAGCAGCCAGCAACATTGACCAGACTGCACAGCTTGAATGATTAGTCTTTGTGGGAACCGTTCCTAACACTTGATGGACTTTTACATCTTAGATTAGCCTTCCATTGAATGTTAGCTGTGTGGTTGAGAGAAGCCTCCAAAATGAGTTGGAGCCTCAAGGTTGTGAACATTAATTATAGTGATTGTAAACAATGAAAGCTATACGTCAGTATGGAAGTTGAACAGAAGCTGGAAGATATAGATTTTTCAAAATGGAATTTATATCTATATCGTATTCAAAGTCACTTGTCTTTTGTGAGTTGAAACACAAATATCCTCCAACCATTGCAAGGAATAAAACTGGGTGGGAATGGCATACTGTTCTTGGTCTTCACCTCATATTCAGATTCTTTCAGAGAAGACTCGAGATTGGTCATAAATGGGGAAATTCGTGGAATTGAGGTATTTGAGATTGCCTTCATTGTGGCATTTGTTAAATTATCATTTGTGATTGTCAATTTTAAGAAGCATAGAAAATTCAAATTGATTGCATGGTGGTGGATGCTGGTTTCTAGGTATGAAACTCTTATTCAATTCAAAGGAATATATGTTCAATGAAAATGACTGATTAGTAATTCATAAAAGCTTGGAAATATGGCCAACCAACACAACTGCATTAATCCTGCCGTTTGAAAAAGAGTAGTATTAAGAGTCTTAGGAAGCACATGAGGAGTCAGGCCTCCATTTTCTGATAGCATCAATGGATGCATTTGTAAAACTCGTAGTTCTTTTCTTCTATGTAATCTCCATCTTAAGAATCTCCACGGCAGTAGACACCATTACGGCAAATCAACAAATTAAAGATGGGGAGACCATCGTTTCAGCTGGTGGGAGCTTTGAACTGGGTTTTTTCCACCCGGGTAATTCCAAAAATCGGTACCTGGGAATATGGTACAAGAAGGTGAGTGTCCCGACTGTGGTATGGGTTGGCAACAGAGAAATCCCACTCACTGATTCATTGGGAGTTTTGAAGGTCACAGACCAGGGAACTCTTGTTATTCTCAGTGGTACTAATAGCACCATTTGGTCTTCTAATGCATCACGATCTGCACAGAATCCAACTGCCCAGCTTTTGGAGTCTGGAAATCTTGTACTGAGAAATGGAAATGATGATGACCCAGAAAATTTCTTATGGCAGAGCTTTGATTGTCCATGCAATACTCTTCTACCAGGCATGAAGCTTGGAAGGAATACAGTGACAGGCCTGGATCGGTACTTATCATCATGGAAGAGCACTGATGACCCTTCTAAAAGTAATTTTACGTATGCGCTTGATCCTAGTGGATATCCACAACTATTGCTGAGGAAGGACTCAGCTGTGATTTTTCGGTCTGGACCATGGAATGGTCTTCGATTTAGTGGGTTTCCTGAACTAAGGCCAAACAAAGTTTTTAACTATTCTTTTGTTTTCAATGAAAGGGAGATGCACTTTACCTATGAGCTTGTTAGCAGCTCAGTTCTTTCAAGGCTGGTGCTAAATCCTAATGGAAACGTGCAGCGTTCCATATGGGTCGATGAAACCAACAGTTGGAATCCTTACTCAACTGCATATAAGGATGACTGTGATAGCTTCGCAGTATGCGGAGCATACAGCACCTGTAACATCTACCGGTCTCCAAGATGTGGATGTATAAAAGGATTTGTACCAAAGTTCCCAGACCAATGGGACAGGGTGGATTGGTCAAATGGCTGTGTGCGAAGTACTTCACTAAATTGTCAGAAGGGTGATGGGTTTGCAAAGGTCTCTGGTGTCAAACTTCCAGACACTAGAAACACCTCCTTTAATGAAAGCATGAACCTCGAGGAATGCGCATCAATGTGCTTGAGGGACTGCTCTTGCACTGCTTATACAAATTCAAATATCAGTGGAGGAGGAAGTGGATGCTTGCTCTGGTTTGGTGACTTGATTGATATAAAAGAGTTAGCTGAAAATGGGCAAGATTTCTACATAAGGATGGCTGCATCAGAATTAGGTATGAGATTTCTACATTGCTATGTTTATGACTTTTCTTAGTAATAAAATTTTGCCATTTTCTGAAACATGGCCAATGTGAAAAATCTGTGAAACAAACAACTAAGGGGCAAGGCTGAACCTTTTTCTTCTTTCATGGTATAAAGTGCTTATTCTCTGATGTCCCTATCGTAAAGCACTGGTCCATGCAAAACTTTAAAATTTTGTTGCACAGCTTTTAGTTGCAGTTAACTAGATGATATTACACATAAACATGCCATCTGAATTCTGGCCTCTAATCCTGCTGCAACTGCAGTTCCTTGCACTCCTGCTTTCAGGGTTGGAACTACAAATATTTTGGATCTGAAATTCCTCCATATAGGAAATTTGTACTTTTCCCATAATAATTCTTGGTTTCCCTGTTTGATTGCTTTGTTTCTGGATCAAGATGCCAGTTCAAAAGTGAAGAAGAGAAGGTGGGTCCTTGTCAGCACTGTGTCAATTGCGGGAATGATCCTCCTAGGCCTAGCCGCGACCTTGCATGTTCTGAGGAAGAAGAGGCTAAAGAGAAAAGGTAACTACTTATACTCCTTGAAGTTCCACTGTGTGGTACAACAGAGGGAGCAAGGGAATGACCTGGCTTGAATATATGATTAATGAATTTATCTAGGCCTGGTATTGGGTCAAGTTCAGGTTTTCTTTGAACTTGACTGACCTTAAAGTGACCTCAGCCTCATCCATGGCAATCGCTACTTAGGACCCAACATTTTGACAAATTATATTTTGCTTAATTTGTATTCCTTCCATTCTCTGATTTACAGTGAAAACAGAACAAAGTAGTGAAAGTGCTAAAACCAATGAAAGACAGGAGGATCTAGAGTTACCATTATTTGACTTAGATACGATTTTGAATGCCACCAATGAATTTTCAAGAAACAATAAGCTTGGAGAGGGTGGTTTTGGACCTGTCTACAAGGTAAGAATCTGCTCTTCCTTTATATTGATACTGATACATTGCTGTGCAGTTCTAAAGATGGTCTATATCCCTAGTCTTTATGATATGGAAGGTTAAGCATCAAGGTCAATATGTTATCATTTTGATGCTAGTATATGAGGCAGAACTTTGTGAAACTTCTTTATCGGGATATAAAAGTTTTAGCATGCAAATATGCTTTCAAAAGTATAAAATTTAGTCCCCATGCTTTTAGTGAAAGTGCATAACCTTTTACAGATATGCCTTCAGAAACTCAGAGCACAAACTAACAATGAGGGAAACATGAATAATTTGTTTATTTGAAGAGTACACTTCTTTGTTCATACATCACTTAAATCATACAGAAATGACTACTGATGGTCAACATTCTAACAGTCATGTCTAATGATAATTTCAGGGTATATTGCAAGATGGAAAAGAAATAGCTGTGAAGAGGCTGTCAAAAGATTCTATGCAAGGACTTGATGAGTTTAAAAATGAAGTTATATATATATCCAAACTTCAGCACCGAAATCTTGTGAAGCTTCTAGGATGCTGCATTCATAAAGAAGAAAAGATGTTGATCTATGAGTACATGCCCAACAAAAGCTTGGACTTCATTTTTGGTTTGTCTCAAAAACCCCAATATATTTAGTCTCATGAGATTGCTTGAGTGATCTATCTTTGTACTTTGTTTCTCTAGACATATTCCTTCATTATATTCTAGACTGAGTTTTGACCAAATGGTTCCAAGATAAACTACTTCCTTCTGTTTTCTTTTTTCTAGTCCATCTAGGTCTTCTATTAACCATGGGGATTTTGAACCCTTAGCATTCTGACAATTTTTCCTTGTCACTGAGAATAATTTTCATGTTTTTGGTCATTACATATTTTTTCTAGCTGAATCTCTCATATGAAAATTTGAAATTCATTCGTTTCTAGAATCATTTTCTACTTTTCAAGAATTCAATAAGTAGAATGGATTAACCTGAATTGACACAAAAATTGACAGATCAAATGCAAAGCATGGTACTAGATTGGCCTAAGCGCATTGCCATTATCAATGGTATTGCTCGAGGGCTTCTTTATCTTCATCAAGACTCCAGGCTCAGAATAATCCACAGGGATCTTAAAGCAGATAATATTTTACTTGATAATGAGATGAGCCCCAAAATCTCAGACTTTGGCATGGCAAGAAGTTTTGGAGGAAATGATACTGAAGCAAATACCAAAAGGGTGGTTGGAACATTGTAAGTACATCTAGAAATGTTGCCAGTACTTTATTTTCATTGCATGTAATTTCATATCTTCCTTCCATGGTCTTCTACAGTGGCTACATGTCTCCAGAATATGCTAGTGATGGAGTATATTCAGTAAAATCCGATGTTTTCAGCTTTGGTGTTTTGATGCTGGAGATTGTTAGTGGGAAGAGAAACAGAGGATTTAACCATCCAGACCACAGCTTTAATCTTCTTGGACATGTAAGTATTGAGTGATATCTCCTTATTTTTTTGCAATAAAACCACTACTGATCTTGCTTTGAATGGTGTAGGCATGGACACTCCATATGAAGGGCAGACCTTTAGAACTGATTGACGCATCCTTGGGGGAGGCCTATAATCAGTCTGAAGTGCTACGTGCACTCAACGTGGGACTATTATGTGTACAAAGTAATCCAGATGATCGACCAAACATGTCTTCTGTGGTTCTGATGTTGGGGAGTGAGGGTGCATTGCCTCAGCCTAAAGAGCCTGGTTTTTTCACCCAAAGGATTATGCTGGAAGCAAATTCATCACTAAGCAGGATGGCAGCTTTTTCTGGTAATGAATATACCATTACGCTCATATATGATCGATAGAAGGAATTTCATGTTGGTTTTTTCGTCTTGTCCTGAGATTCATGACTGTAATAACTGTTGAGGATGCTGAAAGTTTCAACTCATTTTGGTGTCTTCCCCAACCATAAAGCTTGGAATAGTACATACACCCATATGATTAATGAGTTTTGTGATGATATATTCAGAATGGAATTTGGTGGTGTATTGCTCAACAGCCTAGTTAGTCTTTATCAATCCCACTTGTATGTTCAATGAACACAAATTTTCTTTATTAAAGTTCAATAATAGAAGCTGCATCGAATGGGTTTTCCAGTACACATTTGGATCTAGTTTTTTCAAATATACCAGTCTTTCATGTGCTTTTGGTGTTTCTTCGTCTCTAAAGAGGGGCTCACTTCTGTTTTTAATATTTTAAATAAGTTCTGAGATTGTTAATAGCTCAACTGTTTCAAGGCTAGTGTTAAAAATCCTGACAGCAACGTGCAGCATTTCATGGAATCAGGCCCCTCTTCATGCTGCCCTTGCAGATCCTTCAACTCCTACTTTCGTAGTTTTGTTCCATGGTTTCGCTGCTTAATTGCTTTCCATCTGGGTCAGGATGCTTTTGCGAGTATAAATAACAGCTCCAAAAGAAGCTGGGTAATTGTCAGCTCCATTTACTTATGGGAACTATTCTCCTTAGCCAAGTCCTCACCCTGTATATGCACCAATATTTGGTTCCAATACATGTGTCCAACAAAAGCTTGGGCTTCTTCCTTGGTGGTTTGGTCCTCTGTCTTTAGGTAAAACACAGATAACTTCATACCTAATTCTGATGCCAGGAACCCATCTTCAGAAGGGTCCTCCGTGCTCCTCCATGATGATAGGAACCGATCCAGATCTGTCACCCTGTTTCTTCCAAATTCCATGCCTTTGTAGAAGAGTATTGCATGAATAATCAAAACTCTGCCATGGAAAGTTCCCTGTACCACTGTCATTTGCATTTTTTCATGACAAAATGTACAGATTCCAAACGCTGAGCATTTGGACTCTCTGAATGAATTGGATTACGATATGATGCCATTAGCAAGACTGGGAATGGCAAGAGTCCCTTTTTTTTCCATGACCTTTAAGATTCCTGATGAAGTGGCTGAGTGGGATTTCTCTGTAGGAAACCCATACAACTGTCTCCCTAGCCACTTTCCTGTATCATACCGTATTTATGAATTTGTGGGATTATCTGGCCAGAAAGAACCCAATTGAAACCTTCCAACAGCTTCATTGATTATCTCACCATCAATAATGAGCTGATTTACGGTTAATTTACTTGGAACAAGACAATTTTAGTTGCTTGGCCATGACCAATCAATCATTTTCCCGGGATATATATTCTGCCAATAAGTGGCATATATTCCCTTGAAATAAATAACAAAATCAATCCCAATTTGCATCTGGAATATACTTAAATCTCATGTCAGCCCCACAAAATTATTAAGCACATTTTTGTGGTTTTGTTATGATTTCTGTCCATTGTTTAGATAATAAACTTTTGTTCTTGATGCTAAAAGATTAAAAGTTCATATTTTTTCTTTTGTTTTTTTTTTTACTTGATTCAGATATGTTAAGATGGTAATATCATTGAATTATTCTAGAGAGAAACCAAAACCCTTTTTAGAAGAAACAAACGACACACAAAAGACCAAAAACAGAGTCCAGGTTTCCCCTACAACATGCAAGTGATTAGTATTTTTTAAAAGAATAGCTTTCATTATAAGGTCGACTTCTATTATTGAACTTATATCTATGAATAATCTTCATTATATATAAAAAGCACCAGAAGAGATTGATCACCTGATGACATCTTAGATGAGTCTGTTGTTGGAAGACAAGCAGTATGGTTGAGAGAAGCGACCAAAAGTAGTTGAAACTTAAGCTTATATGATGGATTGACTGCCAGAAGAAGAATTTGCCTCCATCATATTCCTTTCAGCTAAGAAACAAGGCTCTTTAGCCTGACATAGTGCACCCTGGCTACCCAACATAAGAACCACAGAATGCATGCTTGGCCGATCATATGGGAAGCATTGTACATAATAGGCCTAAATTGATTTGAACGTAGAACTTCAGATTGATAGCAGGTGTTCCCACTGATGCATCAATAAATTTTGAAGACCTACCTTCAATATAGTCTCCATGCCTAGACAATTGAAAACAGGATCAGCACTAATTCTATTGTAGTGAAGGAAGTCAATATTACGTAATACTAACATACCCAAGAAGGTTAAAGCTGTGCTCTGGATGACAGAATCCTCTGTTTCTCTTCCCACTTACAATCGCACCAAAACACCAAAGCTAAAAACATCAGATTTTGTGGAGTGCAGTTCTTCACTTGCATACTATGGACATATAACCTTTCTAGGAAACCATTGAAGAAGGGGATGAATTTACAAGCAATGGGTACAGTAGTATGTTCATATCATTAAATGTATTTACAATGTTCCAGCAACTCTTGTTCTGTTTTCTTCAGTTTCATTTCCTCCAAAACTTCTTGCTATTCCAAAGTCTGAAATTTTTGGGCTCATTTCATTATCTAGTAAAATGTTTTCTGCTTTGAGATGTCTATGGATTATCCTGAGTCTGGAATCTTGATGTAGATGAAGAAGGCCTCAAGCAATCCCATTGACAATGAGCTTAGGCCAGTATAGTACCATGCTTCACATTTGGTCTGTACATTTTTTTTGTCAATCAAGTTAACCCCTTCTAATACTCTGATTGTTGAATATTTCAAGAAACAAATGATTTCAAATTCCATGAGAGTGGCTAAGAGCAATGACATGTAAAATTGAAAGTGAGTATGATTGATGCTCATTTTCAGTGATTAAGGAATTTTATCAAGGAGAAGTAAATGGATAATGGATCTTAATCGGAGGGATCCAAACCCCTAATTGTTTATAGAAGAGCCAAAAGGTTAGAGAAAATAGAAGTAAGAAATATTTTCTTGATAAATGCATCTATGCTTTATTTTTTTCCCAACAATTTTTCTTAGGATTTGGTCAAATCCATTGTAAATAAAGAATTTCCCTAGCATGCATAAGAGAAAAGAGAAACAAAAGAGAAGTCACTCGACTAATCAAGCAAAACGTATAGGGGTTTTAGAGAGCCAAACCAGAAATGAACAGATCCAAGATTTTGTTGGGCATGTACTCATAGATCAGCATCCAAGAAGCTTTACAAAATTTTCGACTGCGGAAGGTCTGCAATGGATCCAACTTCATTTTTGAACTCATTCAATCCTTGTCTAGAATTTTTAGACAGCCTCTTCACAGCTATTTCTTGTCCCTCTTGCACTAGCCCCTGAAAACATTACTCAGTATGATAGGTCAATGACCAAACTTACAGTTTCAAAATGAAGAGCCCTAAACAAGCTAGTGACATAAAAATGTTGGAACATACACTGGCATAAAGACATCAAAGCCATATACTGGCCTTACTGCTTCATTTAGATACCCATGAGGATTGGGGACATGGACTATTTCCCAAAAAGCAGAGTATATATCCTTACCTTGTAGACAGATCCAAAACTACCCTCTCCATGCTTAATGTTGATTGAAAATTTATTGGTGGCATTCAATAATGTGGCCAGTCAAATGATAGTAACTCTAGATGCTCCTGGCTTTCATTAGTCTCACCTCCTGAATCGTGTTCCATATTTCCTGCAAAAGGGGGAATGGGATGAAGAATTATACCATACATCAATTGTATACACAGAAAACCTGAACTTGACCCATTTCCAAGCCTCGATCAATTCATCCTTTATCAAATCAAGTCAGGACATTCCCTTGCTCCCTGTTGAATAAGACATAGTCAGACATCATGTGGAACTTTTTACTAATACATATAGTGATACAAGTACTATGAATAGTTACCTTTTCTCTTTAGCTGCTTCTCCCTCTTCTTCAGCATGTACAAGGTCATGAATAGGCTTACAAGAATTATTCTGGTAATTGATATAGAGATGAAAATGATCTGCTTTGGTTTCTTCTTAGAGCTGCTATTTGTGCTTGAAAAGCATCTTGTTGACCCAGATGGAAAGAAACTAAACAGGAAAGCCAGGAAATTAAATAGAAAAACAATAAATTCCAATAAATTCACATCAGCTATGTTTGAGAAAGAGGTAAGCCTTTAAGTTGCAGAATCAAGGGATAAAAACCAGAGGCACATATGCAAGGTGAACAACTGATTAAAAACTTTTGAATAAGTATACTAGTTGTCCTCCAGGAAATTTGTATCAGAATTATGTGTCAGGTAAGAAAAAATAAGTTCATACCTAATTCATCCTTACATAAAAGTCTAGTCCATTTTCAGCAAACTCTCTGATATCAATCAAGTCATTGAACCAGAGCAAGCATACACTTCCCCCTCCTCTGATATCTGAATCTGCATAAGCAGTGCACAGCAGTTCCTCAAGCACAGGAATGCACATTCCTTAAGGTTCATGCTTTCATTAAACCAGGAGTTCCGTGTGTCTGGCAGTTTCACACCAGAGTACTTTACAAATCCATCACCCTTCTGAAATCCAGTGGAGTACTTCAAACGCATTCATTTGACCAATCTACCATGTCCCAATTGCTTTAGAACTTTGGCCTAAATCCTTTCATACAGTCACATTTTGGAGATTGGTAAATCTTACAGATGCCATTCGCGCCATAGAATGCATAATTGTCAGACATCCTTCTGTGCAGATGAGTAAAGAGTCCTATTATTTATGTAACCACAATGTGTAACCATTAGGAGTTATCAAGAGCCTCATAATTACAGAGCTGTAAACAAGATTATAAATACAATACATCTCCTTTCCATTAAAAACAAAATCATATGCATAAACCGGGATTGCTGTCAATTGAGGTAACCCACTAAATTAAATACCATTCCATGGTCCAGCACAAAACTTTAAAGCTAAACCATTGCTGACAAGTAGTTGCAGAAATCAACAAGGATCAATCCTATAAATAAAATAACCTTTAGAATGATCACCAACACTCTTCCATGGTGACAGGAACCAATCCAGGCCTGTTATTCTGTTCCAAGCTTCATGCCTGGTATAAGAGTATCACATGGATAATCAAAACTCTGCCACAGGAAGTTTTCTAGGTCACTGTCATTACCATTTTTCATAACAAGATTTCCAGCTCCAAAAGCTGAGCATTTGCATCCTGTGCAGACCATGATGAATTAGAAGACCAAAGAATTTCTATTAGTACCATAAAGAACAACAAGAATTCCCTCTGAGTGACCTTTAAAATTCCTGATGAATCAGTTAGTGGACTTTCTCTATTGGCAATCCATACCACAGTCCCATTACACACTTTCTTGTACCATATCCAAAGTATTGATTTTTGGAGTTACTAATAGATTGTATGGTCCCCCTGAATTGAATATTTTTTTGATTTGTATGACTTAAGAGTTAAGAGAACATCAATATCCATCATCATACAGAATGATCCAGTGGTCATCATCATCTCCTACATCGAAATTTGATTTTCTGTGCTTCTTAAAATGGAATTGGGATTAGTTTATCCCTTGAATGCACTTATTGAGTTTTCACATGAACAATCTCACATCTGTTTTAGAAGAATTACAGGGTGAAGTAAAGACCAAGAACAGAATGACTATTGCAGCAAATTCTCTTTCCTTGCCAAGGTATCCAGGATAAAAATGACAGATAAAAATGCATACAGGGAAAGTTTAAATGCTATATCTTCTATTATTAAATTTTAATTAATACTGATGAATGGCTTCCATAATACAAATAAGAGACATGGGCAAAGACGAACCACAGACTGCATAATCAGCTAAAACTGGCCCTTGCTTTTCAGGGTAAGAATTTGGTCCCAAGACATTCCTCTGAGAAAAAAGACCAGGCTATCTAGGCTAAGATTCGAGAAATCAGAACCATGGAAGACATGCTTTGCCTTCATCAGGCTATCACAGTACACATAATCAAGGTTGAGATTCGAGAAAATCTAAAATATCACCATAAAAGAAAAAATTTGGCCTTGGATTATGCACACTTTTTGTGAATCCACCTAGCATTTGTATCTAGCATTTATTCATCTTTCTGATCAGAAATGGTAGGTGAGAGGAAAACACTGGTTGCCCACCATCTATATAACCTTGTCTACTAGTTCATAGATTGTCATTAAATTTGAATAGTTCTGTAAGTATCAACATTGTGTTTTCTATCCTTATATGTATATCTTTTTAGTTTCTAAATAATTTTTTTTCTTTCTTATGTAGAGATTATCAGGTTCCAACAAAAATCAATAGGGTGTAAGATGGAGCTACCAAGTAAGTTCAATAACCACAAGAAATCACTTCAACAAGGAATCTCACTTTTAGGAAATGGTGATTTGATTTCAAACAGCAAGCTTATTGCACTGGTGGTGGATAGCAATAGAATTTGGCAAATATTTGAGAAAGCAAATTTAGAATCTCAAGATGTTGAGACCCAAGTGATGGGAAGTGGGAGAGATGTTGTGGATCTCTTGGCCTCTAGGGCAAACTTCAATATCATCATCATGGCTATGGTACTCCCAATCAAGAATGGAGTTGAAGTGAGCTTATCATTTTTGTATTGTGAGTGCAAAGTGTGCTAAGAGTGCAACGTGTACTCCACATGTAATGTGTGGTACTTGTTCACCTTTCTTATTATGCTTATTAATTTGCCAACAATATAATTTAGAAACAACAAAAAGAATCTACCAAACTCATGAGAGGCATCCTAATTATGCTTTCTGTAATACACAATCATGCTTTAGAAACAACAAAAAAAATCTACCAAAGTCATGAGATGCATACTAATTATGCTTTCTGTTATACACAATTATGCTAACGTGCAACATGTACTACTCATGTAATGTGTGGTATTTTTCACCTTTCTTACTATGCTAATTAATTTGCCAATGTAATTTAAAAACAATGAACAGAATCTACCAAAGTCATGCTAAATGATGCTTACTAAATTACTAATTATACTTTCTGCTATACACAAGGATCAAACCATCATTCAACCTTTTATATGATTACATTATTTGCTAGACTCCTAAGTATTTTTCCAATTTATTTATGCTAAACTTTTTGTGTATTTTAGAAATATATGTTGTTTTCCCTTTTTAAAATACTATTGTTATTATATTTTTTGTTATTGTACTCATGTATTTCGTATTATGTGTTATTCTTCTATCATAGACCACTAGTCAGATTTAAGCAATAGGGGTGTTACTGCTTGCTCATATGAAAGGGAGAGGCAAGCATTTTTGGATGCTGTGTGGATGAGTTTATTGGGAAACTGCTTACAGAAGTTCGCCTCTGTTCTGAGAGAGGTCCAAGATGCCTAAAAGAGAGTTGATCCCAATGGAGGGCTCTATTAACTTGCTAAATAGACCCAAGAGAGGACTCTGTCAATATGTCAACTTGATTGAATGCAGAAATTCAGATAGATTGCAGGTGATCCCACTGATGCATCAATAAGTTGCGAAGACCTACCTTCCTAGACAATTCAAAGCAAGATCAGCAACAGTTTTGCGACTATTCAAAGACAAGTGATTGTTTATAGATACCAGACGAACCAATTAGCTAAATAATGTATTTAAGTGCAGTACTAACCCCAAAAAAGTGCAGATAAAAGTCCAAATTTCTTTTCTCTTCCCATATAATTTTGTGATCCAAATGAATTGTTCAATAAAATCCCAACATATCGATATTAGCCTATCAAGATTAGCAAAATTTCCTTTTCAGACTTAAAAGAATTGCTGTACACCATGGTCCTCAAGATACCAAATCAATTGGAACAAAATCCTTTAGTAATACACTTGTCTATTCCAAATCTCTGGCATGAGATGGTCACTTATTTTGTTAATCAACACAAGCCATCAGTAATATTAATACCAGAAACATAACTTCCTAGGCTGCCAGAAAATTTGAGAAGGCCATAAGGAGCTGAAGCAACCCCAAAGTATCTTTTCTTTTTTTCAGAGATGATTTAAAATAATATTAGGAGAAGCCTAACCCCTTAAGAATATCAGGAAACACCAAAAGAAGAGTCAAGATTTGCAGGATATTACAACATACAAATAACTGGAATATCTGAAAAAAGAATATATCTATTCAATTGTGTATTGGGAAATTTTATGTTGTGCAGCTTCTATTATTGAACTTAAACAAAGAAAATTGGCTTTCATTCCATGTACAAGTGGGACTGGTAAAGACTGGCCAAACTACATAACCTGGCTGAATAAACTTGGAGAAGCTAGTGACATGAATGATAGGTCATTGGGAATACTGCTATTAATTGCATCACCCATCTTTGATCAGTTCTGAAATACCATCACTGCTTTCATGAATAATCAACCACCTCAACAAGACAGAAAAAGTCAACATGAAATGCCTTCTATCGACCCTCTAATATTGTAATGGTGTGTTCATTGCCAGAAAAAACTGCATGCTTGCATTGTAAAGAATCTGCTTCCAGCATATTCCTTTCAGTGAAAAAACCAGGCTCTTTAGGTTGAGGTAATGCACCCTCACTACTCAACATCAGAACCACAGAAGACATGTTTGGTCGATCATCTGGATGACGTTGCACACATAATAGTCCCACATTGAGTGCACGTAGCACTTCAGATTGATTGTATGTGTCACCCACAGATGCATCAATCAGTTCCAAAGGTGTACGTTCCATATAGAGTGTCCATGCCTACACCATTCAAAGCAAGATCAGCAGTAATTTTATTGCAATCAAATAGAGAGATACCACTCGATACTTACATGCCCAAGAAGATTAAGGTCATGGTCTGGGTGGTTAAATCCTCTGTTTCTGTTCCCACTAATAATCTCTAGCAGCAAAACCCCAAAGCTAAAAACATCTGATTTTACTGAGTACACTCCATCAATGGCATATTCTGGAGACATGTAACCACTGTAGGAGACCATTGAAGAAAGATATGAAGTTACAAGCAATAGAAATAAACTGGTGACAACATTTCTACATGTACTTACTATGTTCCAACTACTCGTTTTGTTCTTGCTTGAGTTTCATTTCCTCCAAAACTTCTAGCCATGCCAAAGTCTGAAATTCGTGGGTTCATCTCATTATCAAGTAAAACATTATCTGCTTTAAGATCCCTGTGGATTATTCTGAGCCTTGAGTCCTGATGAAGATAAAGAAGCCCACGAGCAATACCATTGATAATGACAAAGCGCTTAGGCCAATCTAGTACCATGCTTTGTATTCCATCTGTCAATTTTTTTTTTTATTCAGTCAGGATAATCCATTCTACTTATTGAATTCTTGAAAAGTTGAAAATAATTCTACAAACAAATGAATTTCAAATTTTTCATTGGAGTGACTCATGCCCATTCTCAAGGACTAAAGAAAAATTTGTCGGAGGAGCATTAAAAGGATAGTGATTTTTCACATTAGGGGTTCAAAACCCCCGTGGTTTATAGAAGACCCAAATGGACTAGAGAAAAATGAAAGCAAGAATTCCCTAGATGGTTCATTATCTTGGAAGCATTTGGTCAAAAATCAATCTCTAATATAATGAAGGACTATGTCTCAAGAAATAAAACACAAAGATAGATCACTAAAGCAATCTGAGACTATTTATATTAGGGTTTTAGAGAGAAACCAAAAATGAAGAAATTCAAGCTTTTGTTGGGCATGTATTCGTAGATCAACATCTTTTCTTCCCCATGAATGCAGCATCCTAGAAGCTTCACAAGATTTCGGTGCTGAAGTTTGGAAATGTATATAACTTCATTTTTAAACTCATCAAGTCCTTGATTAGATTCCTTTGACAGCCTCTTCACAGCTATCTCTTTTCCATCTTGCAACATACCCTGGAATAATCACTAGACAAGATTTTTAGAATTTTGACCATGGTAGGCATTTCTGTATGCTTGAATTGATCTGTGAACAAAGAAGTGTACTCTCAAATAAACACATTATTCATGTATCTTTCCTGGTTAGTTTGTGATATGAATTACAGAAGGCATATCTGTAAAAGATTTTGCACCTTCTATAAAACTTCACATTGAACCTTTTTACAGGGTCATTCCAAGTCTTTTTTTGCTAAAAGAATGGGGACTAATTTTTGTACTTTTAAAAGCATATTTGCACTTTCAAACTTTCAAATCCAAAGAAAGGAGTTTCAGAAAGTTCTGGCTCTAATACTTGCATCAAGGTGATGACATATTGACCTTGATTCCTAGAACTCCACATTATAAAGATTAGGGACATTGACTATCTTTAGAATTGCAGAGCAGTGTATCGATGTCAATATAAAGGAAGAGCATATTCTTACCTTGTAGACAGGTCCAAAACCACCCTCTCCAAGCTTATTGTTTCTTGAAAAGTTATGGGTAGCATTCAAAATTGTATCCAAATCAAATAATGGTAACTCTAGATCCTCTTGTCTTTCATTGGTTTCAGCTCCTTCATTATTGAGTTCTGTTGTCCCTACAAAATCAAAGAATCGAAAGAGTACAAATTAAGTAATATATAAGTAGTCAAAGTGTTCGATCCTAAGTAGAGATTGCCATGGATGAGGCTGAAGTCATTTTGGGGCCAGTCAAGTACAAAAAAAAAACCTGAACTTGATCCATTACCAGGCCTAGATCAATTCATTAAAATCATGTAATCAAGTGAGGACATTCTCTTGCTCTCTTGAAACTTTTAGTAACACAAGGAATATAAATTTTTACCTTTTCTCTTTAGCCTCTTCTTCAGAAGATACAAGGTCACAACTAGGCTTAAGAGAATCATTCCCGCGATTGACACAGTGCTGACAATGACCCACCTTCTCTTCGTCACTTTTGAAATGGCATCTTGACCCAGAAGCAAAGCAATCATGCAGGGAAACCAAGAATTATAATAGGAAAAGTATACATTCCAATATGGAGGAAGTTCTGACCCTAAATATTTTTGTAGTTTACAACAATGAATTCAAGGAACTGCAGTTGCTTGAAGTTTTGCATGGACCAGTGAACAATTAGTGAAAAAAAAAAGAAAAAATTGTCATAAACATGGCAATACATAGCAATGTTTCTCCTTGAAGTCTTGTACCAAATTGATATTTCTCAGGTAAGGAATAGATAAAACTCATACCTAATTCTGATGCAGCCATCCTTATGTAGAAATCTTGCCCATTTTCAGTGAACTCCTTGACATCAATCAAATCACCAAACCAGAGCAAGCATCCACTTCCTCCTCCTTTGATATCTGAATTTGTATAAGCAGAGCAAGAGCAGTTCCTCAAGCACAGGGATGCACATTCCTTGAGGTTCATGCTTTCATTAAACCAGGAGTTTCTAGTGTCTGGAAGTTTGACACCAGAGCACTTTGCAAACCCATCACCTTTCTGACAATCCAGTGAAGTTTTTCGTACACACCCATTTGACCAATCCATCGTGTCCCATTGGTATGGGAACTTTGGTACAAATCCTTTCATACATCCACATCTTGGAGATCGGTGTATGTTACAGGTGCTGTACGCTCCGCATAATGCGTAGCTGTCACAGTCATCCTTATATGCGGTTGAGTAGACATTCCAATTCTTGGTTCGACCAATCCATATCAAACGCTGTACGTTTCCATTAGGATTTAACACCAGCCTGGAAAGAACTGAGCTATTAACAAGCTTATAGGTAAAGTACATCTCCTTCTCATTGAAAACAAAAGAATAATTAAAAACTGGGTTTGGCCTCAATTCAGGAAACCCATTAAATCGAATACCATTCCATGGCCCAGACCGGAAAATCACAGTTGAGCCGCTCCTCAGAAATAGTTGTGGACATCCACTAGGATCAAGCCCATATGTAAAATCACCTTTAGAAGGGTCGTCGTTGCTCTTCCATGATGATAGGTACCGATCCAGGCCTGTCACCGTGTTCCTTCCATGCTTCATGCCTGGTAAAAGAGTATCGCCTGGGTAATCAAAGCTCTGCCATAGGAAATTATCTGGATCACTATCATTTCCACTTTTTATGACAAGATTCCCAGAATCCAAAAGTTGGGCAGTTGGATTCAACGCCGACCGCGATGAATTAGAAGACCAGATGAGTCCATTGGACCCATTAAGAATCACAAGACTTCCCTGGTCGGTGACCTTTAAAACTCCGGATGAATCAGTGACTGGGAGTTCTCTGTTGGCAACCCATACCACTGTCCTAGGAGTCACTTTCTTGTACCACATCCCCAAGTATTGATTCTTTGAAGTACCCAGGTGGACAAAACCTAATTCGAAGTTCCCACCAGCTGAAATGATGGTCTCCCCATCTTTAATATGTTGATTTGCAGTAATGCTGTCAACTGCCGTGGAGATTCTTAGGATGGAGATTACATAGGAGAAAAGAAATACAAGTTCTGTAAATAAATTCATGATTTCATCAGGAAAAGGGTGGCTGACGCCTCATTTGCTTCCCAAGTTTCCCAAGCCTCTTTCCTCTTCTCCTTCTTTCCCTGTATTATCGATCTTTGATGAGAAAATAAAAAATAAAATAGAACAAAAGTATCAAAAAGCTGAGAGCGAAGAGGGGGATTAGGGGTTTTGCAGTGGTTGGCCCCCTCTTAAGAATTTAATTTAAGGGAATGAACAAAAAGGCCAAATAAAATAATGTAGATCATTGATGAATGTTGACTCCTTTGCTCAAGGCCCCACCAAAAATTCAATGGGCAAAAGTTGATCCTGTATTAAATTCATGTTCAAATATCCTCTGAATTGAATAAGAATTTTGCCCGGCTACCTCATCACCTTTCATCATTGGGTGCACGACTTGAATTGGGCTAGATGTCTCAATTTTGGTTGGGGGAGATGGGGTGTTGACATCCCTACCACGGAGTTTCAACCTCAACGGTGGTGACGTTGCAGGCAGCAGGTTTGCTGGGCATGACTGGTGCTAGCTGGGGGTAATTTGTGTTCTAAGCTTTAGCTGGCTTATAGTATTCGATTGTCACAAGCCTAGAGTTCCAACACAATAGCACGGCTCGACCATTCCACCGGGTAAGAATCAAGGGCTAAACCTGCATGTTATGCATTTCAATGCCACTATGCCGATTGATTTTTTCCTACTATGGACTCATCAGATGAACGACTTCAACTCTCAACCAATTTGTGTAGGAGTGCCAAACTTCTTTTATTTGGGCTATTGTTTAGATATCATTTTGGGTTTGAGTTTTATGACACTCATTTGGGGCTCTTGGTTTTGATTTCATTTGAGCCTTTTAAGCTTTGATATTTAATTGTTCTTTTGGGCCTTGTTGATTCTGTGGTTCATTACATTGTTTATTTGATTTAGGCTTCGCTTTTAATATATCATTAGGGTTTTGAATTCTAATTGAGTCTTGGTTTTGTTTGGCACTACACTGTAATGAGAAGGCGAGAGGTAGAGAATAAAAGGAGAAGTGAGGGACCCATGGCACTCATCAAGGAAGATAGTTAAATACTAGTTAAACAATCAAAGCTGAAAGAAAAAAAGGAATGACAAAAGGGATAGCCAATGAAAAGGAAGTAGGGCGGGTAGGAAAGCTAGATAAAGAAAGGCTTCTAGGGCTTGAAAAAAGAACCACTGATTCAAAGGGTTCTCTAATGGCTCTTTTCTCCCCTTGTTTTCAACTATCGTGTGTGCGTGTAGTGAGGAGAGATTTTTTTTTATTTATTTTTATTTCTGAAGTTATTAAGAGATTGTATCCGTGGACACTAGGATTGAGTTGCATTGATTCAATTCTGTATAAGGTATACTTCCCCTATCTATACTCATTCCTTTCCTTCATTGTCAGTTCTGCAAATAATAGTTTTGTAAATACAATGGTATATTGCGGATGAGATTTGCATAAGTTGAATTAGTAAACTAATTTAATTTGATGATTCGGCTTATGATGTATTTAGTCTTTTCTTTGTTTTGTAGATATCAAGTACTAACTTTTTCTTTCATTTATTACTTATTCTTTTGTTTGTATTTATTTATCCTACGGTCTATTGGATTTCGTGTTTTAGCATTAACTTTTTTTTTTTTTTAAATACACTTAAACTTTTTCTTAAAAATTACTTGAAACCATTTTATTAAATAAAATGTGAAAAAATGTTATTTTAATTTAGATAATCACCTAAGAAAGGGAGGGGAAAGTGAATTGTGCTAGGAACATTCAGATTTCTCTGTTCCCTAACCCCGGATCATGTAGGGGTGCATGTATCTATCCTAAACTTTTTATAAATTTAACACAACAAAAATAAATAACATTAAAAACCATTATTCATGTAGATTTAGAGTTAGAACCCTCGAAAATGTGATTTAGATTTTCCTAGATCAATTTCCATTTGATAAAAACTTTGAAATCGTAGTGGTCATCGTAGAACTTATCTACCCAACAATCTTCCGCCCGATCTCGCCTTCTATGGGTCTTGGTAGGAGAAAAGGGTGTACTTCTCTTTCTCTCTAAAGGGTGACTAGAGTTCCTTTCTTTGGAATTTTAAAAAATATGAGAGGAAGAATGAAGCTTTAACCCTTTTTTAAGGGGTTTATATAGGTTTTCATGTGGGCTTAAATGACTTGAACCCAAATTAGGTTTGAGTCACCTAATCCAGCCCACTTGTGTCCTAATTAATTAATTAACTCTAATAAGCTCAAATTAA
Source organism: Vitis riparia (assembly GCF_004353265.1). Classification (NCBI taxonomy): domain Eukaryota; kingdom Viridiplantae; phylum Streptophyta; class Magnoliopsida; order Vitales; family Vitaceae; genus Vitis; species Vitis riparia. Next base: position 5,014,056 of record NC_048449.1, read on the forward strand.
TTAATTAGTTTAGTCATAAAATCTAATGCACTTTGCACTTTTACTAAACTGTCATTATTGCACACTTATGAATTATATACCCAAAATACCCTCAAAGCATTTGCCACCATGAAATAAGAGGTCGAGCAGAGACCATTGGGACCCATAGGAAAATACTAGTTCTTTCATAATCCAATTTTAAAGTTCACTCAACATTTCATTAAAAAGAATCAACTATATTCCAATATCCTATGAAATTACAACAAGCATAGCTCGGGTCCGTAACCTACTATTCATTACATGTAGACTCCCTATGAATTGGTGTCTGTAATTTAACAAGATGGCGTTATCACCTATCAATATTATCTCTCAAATCCTTGAGTTGTAGATCTCACTTATTATGCGATCAACTGATATACTCTAGATCCAAGGAGTATATGTCAAATTCCACTAAAAAAATTATTGTGACCACAATTTTCATGATCACATGTCCCTTAAATCACCCAAGGGGACACTCTGTCTCAATCCCATGAAATATCATAGTGTCTCTATTGAGAATACCTATTGTCATTAACCTCCATCAATAGTGACCTAATATGTAGGGGTATTGACCACTTTAGGGTTTCATTCATAGGTCAAAGTTTCCTATTGATTTTGACACAAACTTAATATTCTCTCAAGGTTGAGAGTTCATGTAGTAAGTAACATGGTGAATCATGACAATCGATAATCTTACATCATGATTCATTGTATGTCCTATTTAGTGTGCATCACATACACTAGTGTACTTACCATGGAAAACATATCACAATAGTTAAGACAAGTCATCCTACTAATTAAGAGATGGTGCACTACAATCTTTATTGAATTTCCCAAATCCATGAACTAACTATGGATAACTTATCTACTTATAAGGAACTTGTGACTTGTATCATTTGTACAACTCTTAATGCACACCCAAGTCATGTACAATGTAAGAGATATGAACTAAATGCTCAAATCAATGTCAGTGCATAAAAGGGATAACTAAGGGACGGTCAAGTCTAACCTTGTTACATTATATCTTACCTTTAGGGGTTTAATCCTAACAAATCGAGTGTTAAAACTTTTTCGAAAATAATTAGATATAAATAGGATATGGGGATAATAATGAATAAATAAAGAGAAACAATAAGAAATTAGGAGAAGAAGATTGTAATTATAGTAGTTCAATAAGCCATTTATGTCCACTCTCCTTAAGTTCCCAACTAAGTGAGGGTTTCCACTATCGTCAAGACTTGAACTATAAGCCTTTAATGTCTACACTTGGATTCCAATGTTCTAATGGACCTTTACAACTTCTTTAAGTAATCAACCTACTTAAGTAACTTCTCTCACAATAGGAAAGTTATAAAAATGAATTTATGAACACCAAACCTAATAGCAAGTTAGACTCTCAATACAAGAAAGAATTAGGATGGACTTGAAGATGCATAGAAGGATTCACAAGTTAAGAAATGAGTGCACTTTTGGAAAAGCATTGAATAAGAAGAAATATAGTTTTTCAATTGAATACATTTATTCTCTTATCAATAAATACGCTAAAACTCTTCAATGTATAGTTTTCCAATTTGGGGACCTGAAAAGCCATAACCAGGGCTTGATCGATTGAGTAACTAATTTGACCAATTCACAAGTAGTTCTGCATTCACTTGTAGGTAACCATTGACATTCAAACTCTCAATATTGAGCATTCAATTATACCAGTGTAGGCTCTGCCTCAATTGGTTGAACATATGTTACTAGATAAGAGAGAAGGTGCAAAGTGCACCTAAATCGGTTGAGTCCAACCAACACAACCAATTACTCACAACATTGATTGATTGCACTATAAAGTTCTTAAACAGCTAACAATATATTCACATTCTTAAAACCTTTTAGGATAAATTTAGAAAGAATTTGACTTAAGATTTTGATTAAAAAAAAAAAAAAACAAGAAACCATCAAATTCTTTGGTAAGAAATGATCTTTTAAGTTTAAGGATGGATGATTTTAAACCTTTAAGTGCATAAAAATGATTTAGACTCAAGTGCACCAACAAATGTTAATCTTAAAATTAATCTTTTAAGTCTTCATGGATCCAAAGTCTTCACGGTATTGATTTTCCTCCAAGGTTGCTTGAGCTTTCTTTAAATTTTCATAACTGAACTTAAAATAATTAACTTAATTTGAATCATTACTAGTAACCATAACCTTGTTTTGTGATTATCAAAACTTGATTAGGAGAATCCTTAGGTTAACATAAAATTTGAAACTATTTTTTATGTAAAACTGAAATCATTTCTTATAACAAAAAAAAAAAAAAAATTGAAATCATTTTGTAAGAGTAAATAAAAATCATGTTGTTGATTGAAATATTTTCTTAAATAAAATTGTAAAATCATTTTTGTAATAAAAGAAAGTAAGAACCATTTTTTGAAAAAATAAATGAACTCAAATAATTTTATGGAAGTAAAATTGCATTTAGTTAAAATTTTTAGTAAGAAATAAATTAGAATCATTTTCTTGTAAATAAAAATTATAAATGTCGTTTTCTTATGAACAAAATTGAAGGAAAGTATTTTTTTTTGTACATTTTATAAATAAAATTGTAAAAAAAAAAATCATTTTTCTAAATAAAAATCTTAAAAATCATTTTCTTATAAATAAATCGGATTAAAACATTTTTTTTATAGTAAAATTGTAAATATCTTCTTCTTATTAAAAAAGTAAATAGGTTATAAGAAAATTTCCTTGTAAATAAAATTATACTTTGAAGCATTTCCCGTAAATAAAAATAAATCAAATGTTTTTTTAAATAAATTGAAACTTTCTTTTGTAAACAAAAGTAAATTGAAATAATTGAATTGGAATAACTTTATTTTATTTTTTATGTAAATAAAGTCTTTTGAAAATATGTAATAATTTTTAAATAATCAAACTCATTTTTCTAATTAGTTTAATAAATCAACTCATGTAGTCTCATGTCTTTTTTCTTGTATAATTTTGTATTCTAACTTTTTCATGTCATTGCCTATTATTTTATATTGTACCTTTTTCATTTTTCTCAGTATTGATCAGTTAATTAATTGAATGTCAAAGTTCCCTTTACTTGTATGTTAGAGATTGTGACTTTACAAGCTTGGGTGGGGAGGGGGGAGGGGGGTGGTGGCGAGTGTCATACCTTATGCCCATACCTTCTCAATAGTTAACTTGACCCTTCAATTTATTTTTTGTTCATAGATTTGTCTTTCCCTGATAAGAAGTCCCACAAGGTTTTCTTTGTTATTTTATTTTCCCTTTAAAAATAACTAAAATAAGCAACAATTCCAAAATACCTAAAAATGATTTTCAAAAATATTTTTCCACCAAATCCAAATGTCACCATCAAGTGGGGATGCGACAATTCACATCTATAGAGGATATGTAAGTCTTCACCCCATTGGATCCCAATCGATTAATTAGTTCTATTGAGTTTCAATTAATTAGTCAAATTCAGAAAGACAATTAATAAGCTTTTGTGTAATCTTATGTTTTGACCAAAACACCCTTATTCACACATGAATAAAAAAACTGAAATATCCTTGAAAATATTATACCACCAAGGAATGTAAGCTTGAGCTAGGACCATTGAGACCTATAAGAAAACACTAGCTCCTTCAAAACTAATTCTAAATTTAATTCAACATCTCATTACAGAGAATCAACTCTACTCCAACATCCTATGAAATTAAGTTGAAAAATTGAATTGATTAAATCTAATTTAATCAATTTCTTTGGTATATAATCTACTAATCATTCATTGCATGCAATATCTCCATAAACTAGTGTTTGTAATTTAATAAACTAGAAGCTATCAACCTTTCAAGACTATTTTTACCATCTTTAAATCTCAAATATCTTCTTGTTATATGACAATTGACAAACTCTATCTCATCAAGAGAATAAGTAAAATTTTATTAAAGAAATTACTGTATCATCACAAATTTTAATGATAACAAGTCCTTAGGATCACTCAAGTGGATAGACTATCTCAATCCCATGAGATATCATGATCTCTATCTTGAGAATATTTGTGTCTTAATTAACAATGACTCAATTCATAGGTTCTCACTCATTGGTTAAAACCACTAAAGACCTAAACAGTAGCTCAATATTCTTTAAAAATTAAGCTTTTAGATTGAGAGCTCATATAACATAGTAGCTTGCATGACTACCCGATAACCAATGTTAAGATTCATCATAGATCTTATTCAATGTATAACCATATACATTACTGCACTCATCATGAGAAAGTCATTCCAATGACCAAGACAAGTAATCTTTCCAATTAGAAGGTTGTGTACTACAATCTGATATGGATTGCCTAAGTCTATGAACCATCAACTTGTAAGGAACTCATGACTTGGATTTTCTATGCAACTCCTAAAACATCGAAGTTATATACTATGCAGGTAACGTAGGCTTAAATGCTCAAGTCAATTATAATGCATAAATAGGATAATCAAGTGAAACCGAAATCATAATATAAATATTAATGAAATCATATATTGTTATATCATGTCATGCTTTTCAAGGCTTTATCCTAAAAAATGACAATTCACTTTCTATCCTCCATGCTTTGTTTGTTCTACTAATTAGAATCTAACAAATGAGTTCACATTAGAATCTACAAATCTGAACCGCTGCCAATTATACTTACAAAACTAAAAGCATGGGGTTATAGATTACTTCTGAGCCTATGTAATGGTCCTTAGAGAGGTACAAATCTTTGGAAGCAAAGCTCAAAGCTATCTAAGCTCAAGTCACCAAGTTGAAAAGGTTGGCCAACTCGGCCAATGAGATTGCTTAGAGCCAGGAAGAGGCTCCGAACAAGAGTGATTGCTTTCTAGCTGAGAATGAGGTTTTACTTGTTTATCACAAGAAGATGATTGAATAGGGTGGCAGGTGGCTTACTACACTCAGAGCTGTAAAAGGCTAAGGAGGATTTGGCGACCTAGAAAGTGGAGCAGGTAACTAATTTTCAGAGGCAGGTGGGTGATATGTATCTCTTTGGCTGCCAATAATGCATATATGAAAAAAAAAACACAAGATCATGGAGGATATAGAGACTCATGAAGAGAACAAGGACGTGGGGATGGTCTTTGGTGCCAAGAAAGGGGCTGACCAACCTAGGGACTCTAAGCAACTTCCTGGGATGGGAGTTGAAAATGAAGATCATCCAATCAAAGTTGGTGAATAATTTTTTTTGTCGCTTTTCAATATTTTACCTTTCTGGCCCGTATGATGTTTAGACAATTTCCACTTCTTGTTCCCGAGAATGTTTGGTCAGGTTTGTTGATGCTTTTGGACATAGTTTTCTAGTTCTTTTGTGTGAACTTTATTTTGTTATAGTTAGCATTCAGGCATGCTCTTTGCACAGTTTCACTTTTAACTAGCCATATTCAACTTCATAGATCAATTGAAGTGATGCCAAAAGTTAGATAATAGGATGACAATTTAGGGATATAAGTGTCAACGCCTATAACGGCATGGGGCATACTAGCCTTCATGCCTTGACTTTCATACCATGAAGATTAGAGACATGACTGTATATATTACTAATTCATAGATTATCTACTACCAAAAGGAAGAGCATATTGTGCGACTACTAAGACAATATGTATAACTCTTGCAAATTTGTAGGATATATATTACATCCAGTCTCCATTTTGGTATTAATTTCTATGATATTTACCATGAAGACAGGTCCAATCCACCCTCACGACATGTGAAAGGTTTTAGTATTACAAATGATGATTTGAAGATACAAGGCAAGAACTGGGCTTATGGGGAATCATTCCCATAGTCAACATACAGCTGAGAATCACCCCACCTTTATTTCTTCCATTGGAGTTGCTATTTGTCCTTGCAAAAGCATCCTGATCCAGATGGAAAGCAATTAAAATGGAAAACCATGTACTAAAGTAGGAAAAACATTGATTCCAATAATGAAGGACCATTGATCCCAAATATATTCCTAGTATACAACCATGGAAGTAGGAGTTTAGGCAACTGTAACTACTGCAGGATTGGGGAATCATGCATTATACAGAATCTATTTAACTGTAATTGAAAGCTAAAACAACATAATCTTGAATTTCTATGTGGACCAATGTTAGACTTAAGAAAATTCATTTTTGTGCTTTATAGGAGAAACTATTTTCCTCTTAGAAGTTTTGTGTCAAATTTACCTTTCTTGTGTAAGGAACAGATAACTTCATACAAATTTTGATGCAGCTATCCTTTATATAAAGTTCTTATCTATTTTCAGCTATAGCTATCAGTCAAATCACTAAACTAGGCAAAGCATCCATTTCCTCGTCTATATCTAAATTTGCATAAGCAGTATCAGAGCAGTGAGCACCTAACGCCCTTGCAGTTCATAGTTTGATTACTTTGATTAAACCAGGAGTTTTGCCTGTCCAGGAGAGTACTATACAAACCTGTCACTGATTTGAAGATCCAGTGGGGTAGTCCCGAACACATCCAAATCATTTTGGAATATGGGAACAAACCTTTCCATACACTCATATTTTGAAAAGCAGTTAAACTTACAGATGCCAGACACACCACTCAATGCACAATTTTAGTTGGTTGGCCATGAACAATAAATCATTTTCCCTGGATTTATATTCTGGCATTAAGTGGTATTCATTCCCTTGATATAAATAACAAAATCAATCCCAATTTGCAGCTATAATCTACTTAAATCTCACATGTCATCCCCACAAAATTATTAAGCCCATTAGTTATTGTTTGTGGTTTTGTCATAATTTCTATCAATTGTTTATATACATAACCTTTTATTCTTGATGCTAAAATTTAGATAAGTAAGAAGTATTGAGAAAATGTGTATAGTCAACTCCAATTAGTGAACTCCAATACGATGTATAACTTCCATTATATACATACCAAAAGCACCAACAGAGATTGATCATATGATGGCATCTTAGATGAGTCTTTGGTTGGAAGCTAAGTAGTGTGGTTGAGAAAAGTCACCAATAGTAGTTGGAACTTGAGCTTATATGGTTATAGGTCTAAAGACAACAAAACATCAACATTAAGCATCTTCTATCGAGCTTCTAACTGAGTGATGGTGGTGTGACTGCCAGAGGAAGAATTTACTTCCATCATACTCCTATCAGTGAAGAAACAAGGCTCTTTAGGACGAGGTAGTGCACCCTCACTACTCAACATCAGAACCACGGAATGCATGCTTGGTCGATCATCCGGGAAACGTTGTACGCATAATAGGCCGACATTGATTGAACGTAGCACTTCAGATAGATTGTAGGTGTTTGCTATTGATGCATCAATAAATTCTGAAGACCCACCTTCAATATAGAGTGTCCATGCCTAGAGAATTGAAAAGAGGATCAACATTGCCTTTATATAGTGAAATAAGGAAATAAGAAAATATTACCGAATGCTTACATGCCCAAGAAGATTAAGGTCATGGTCTGGATGGCTAAATCCTCTGTTTCTCTTTCCACTTACAATCTCTAGCACCAAAACACCAAAGCTATAAACATCGGATTTTGTGGAATACAATCCTTCACTTGCATACTCTGGAGACATATAACCTCTGTAGGAAACCATTGAAGAAGGGGTTAAATTCACAAGCAAGAGCAATAAGAGTATATGCACATCACTAGATATACTTACAATGTTCCAGCCACTCTTGTTGTGCTTGCTCCAGGTTCATTCCCTCCAAAACTTCTTGCTATTCCAAAGTCCGAAATTTTTGGGTTCATATCATTATCTAGTAAAACATTTTCTGCTTTGAGATCTCTATGGATTATCCTGAGTCTGGAGTCTTGATGAAGATAAAGAAGGCCTCGAGCAATACCATTGATAATGAGGAAGCGCTTGGGCCAATCTAGTACAATGCCTCGCATTTGATCTGTCCATTTTATTTTATTTTTTGTCATTCAAGGTAGCTCATTCTACTAGGATTGTTGAATAGAAATTGAGAGAATAATTCAAAGCAATGACATAAAAATATACTCATTTTGGTGATTAAGGAAGACTATCAAGGTAAATGGATAATGGATCTAAACCCTTAATAGTATATATTAGAGCCAAAAGGTTAGAGAAAATGGAAGTAAGCGGTATTTTCTAGATAAATGCATCTATGCTTTATCTTATTCCCAAGTTTTATTTATTTATTTATTTTGGGAATTGGTCAAATCCATTAAAAACAAAGAATTTCCCTAGCATTCATCGGAGAAGAAAAACAACAGAGATGTCACTTGGCTAGACAAACAAATTATATAGTGGTTTTAGAGAGCCAAACCAAAAATGAATAAGTCCAAGCTTTTGTTGGGCAAGTATTCATAGATGAGCATCTTTTCTCTGCCACAAATGCAACATCCAAGAAGCTTTACGAGATTTCGGTGCTGAAGTTTTGCAATGGATTCAACTTCATTTTTGAACTCCTTTAATCCTTGTCTAGATGTTTTAGACAACCTCTTTACAGCTATTTCTTCTCCATCTTTCAATATTCCCTGAAAACATCACATTCTTTTTATTCTGAAACCTTTGCAGATTAAATGAAACTTGTTAATATCCGAATGTGGAGTCCTTAACAAACTAGTGACAAAAAAATAGTTGTGTTTGTTGTGTACCATTAACTTGTAAGTTGTCTTCTACCCAAAAATCAGACTATACACTTACCTTGTAGACAGGTCCAAAACCACCCTCTCCAAGCTTATTGTCACTAGAAAAGTTATTGGTGGCATTTAGTAATGTAGCCAACTCAAATAATGGTAACTCTAGACGCTCCTGGCCTTCACTGGTTTCACCCCCATCTGAATTGTGTTCCATGTATCCTGTAAAAAGGTGAATGGAATAACAAATTAAAGAATATATGAATCAAATATATAGAAAACCTGAACTTCACCTATTTCCAAGCCTGGATCATTTCATCATTCAAATCAATCCAGGCCAATCCCTTGCTCATTTTGTTGAATAATACATAATCAGACACCACGTGGAAGTACTTTTGACTGATACATATAGTGATATGAACAATATGATTTGTTACTTACCTTTTCTCTTTAGCTGCTGCTTCATCTTCTTCAGCATATACCAGGTCAGAACTAGGATTAGAAGAACTATTCCCGTAATTGATATTGAGATGACAATGACCTGCTTTTGCTTCTTCTTGGAGCTGCTATTTGTGCTTGAAAAAGCATCTTGAAGCAGATGGAAAGAAATTAAGCAGGAGAGTCAGGTAATAAAATTGAACAACGATACAAACTCCCATAAGCAGTAACTTCTGATCCAAAATATTTTTTTTGTTTACAACTATGAAAGCAGGAGTTCTAGGAGCTTGGGTTGCAGTAGGATTTGAGGGCACAAATCAGTTGGCTTACTCATGTGTTCTACCATCTACCCCACTATAATTGAAATTTAACAGAAAAACATTCCAACTTTTGAGTGGACCTCTGCTTTACACTCTAGACTGCAGAAAATAAGTAGGTTATTCCATGAAAACATGTGCTTGATAGCTGGTCTCAGATTTTTCACATCAGCTGTGTTTGAGAAAGAGGTAAGGCTTTAAGTGGAAAAATCAAGGCATAAAAACCAAAGGCATGTATGCTAGGTGAACAACTGATTAAAAACTTCTGAATAAGTATACCTGTTGTCCGCTAGGAAATTTGTATCAGATTTATGTTTTTCAGTTAACAAAGAAGAGATAAATTCGTACCTGATTCTGAGGCAGACATCCTTACATGAAACTCTTGTCCATTTTCAGCAAATTCTCTGATATCAATCAAGTTACCAAACCAGAGCAAGCACCCACTTCCCCCTCCGCTGATATTTGAATTTACATAAGCAGTACAAGAACAGTTCCTCAAGCACAGGGATGCACATTCCTTAAGGTTCATGCTTTCATTAAACCAGGATGTCCGTGTGTCGGGCAGTTTCACACCAGAGAACTTTACAAATCCATCACCCTTCTGACAATCCAGTGGTGTACTTCGAACGCATCCATTTGACCAATCTGCCATGTCCCAATTGCTTTGGGACCTTGGCCTAAATCCTTTCATACACTCACATTTTGGAGATTGGTCAATCTTACAGATGCCATTTGCACCACATATTGCATAGTTGTCACAATCATCGTTCTGTACACTTGAGTACTTAACCCATTTGCCTTTTTCATCAATCCATGTGAACCTCTGTGCGTAACCATCAGGAGTTAACACAAGCCTCGTAAGAAGAGAACTGTTAACAAGATGATAAATGAAATATATCTCCTTTTCATTAAGAACAAAATCATATGTATAAACTGGGTTTGGTGTAAAATGAGGATAACCACTAAATCGAATACCATTCCATGGCCCAGAGCGAAAAGTCACAGCCGAACCATTCCTCACAAATATTTGTGGAGATCCACTAGGATCAATCCCATATGTGAAAGTACCTATAGAGGGGTCATCAGCACTCTTCCAAGATGATAGGTACCGATCCAGGCCTGTTACTCTGTTCCATCCAAGTTTCATGCCTGGTAGAAGAGTATTACATGGATAATCAAAACTCTGCCATAGGAAGCTTTCCAGGTTACCATCATTCCCATTTTTCATTACAAGATTTCCAGAGTCCAAAAGCTGAGCATTTGGATTCTGTGCGGGTCGTGATGAAGTAGAAGACCAAAGAGTTTTATTAGCACCATCGAGAACAACAAGAATTCCCTGACTGGTTACCTTTAAGACTCCTGATGAATCATTTAGTGGATTTTCTCTGTTTGCAACCCATACCACAGCCCTATTAGACACTTTCTTGTACCTTATCCCCAAGTATCGATGCTTTGAATTAGCTGGACTGAAGAAACCCAATTCAAAGCTCCCGCCCGCTGAAGTGATGGTCTCAGCATCTGTAATGAGTTGATTTACAGTTATGGTGTCTACTCCAATGGAGATTCTTAAGAGGGAGAACACATAGGTGAAGATAACTACAACTCTTACAAAAGCATCCATAGGTGTTCCTAGATAAAAAGTTGCTGAGATTTTAGGTGCTTTCCAGTTCTCCTTATATTTTCCTTTTTCCCCTGCCTAATTTGCTCATACATCACGGTCAATGTAACTTTCCACCGGTAAGCACATTACTCCGGAAATGTATTCCTTCCATTTTTTTTCTTGGATTGTGTAGTCTCTGTCATTTGGTGGTGTGGTCCCTTGAGTTAAATATCTGTTTGAATTTGTATGATTTAGAGAAGAAAATCACCTCCACAGATATGCTTATCAGTAACAGTCATCATTGGACTGGGTATCCAGTGTTGATCATCTTCTCCTACATCCAAATTTAATTTTCTGCACCTCTTAAAATCACTGGTGGAGCCAGCTACAGCCAACGACGGGCACATGCCCCCCCTAAAAAATAAAATTGTAATAGGGGTTTTGAACCCTTGACCTTATGCTTAAAGGGAAAGACTGTTTTTCACTACACTATATACCATTGTCCCTCTCTTTTTTGGCCCCCCTAAAATAATTCCCATATTTGTGCCCCTGTTGGAGCACATTCCTAGCTCCGCCACTGCTTAAAATGGACTAGGGATTAGTTTATCCCCTTTGATCAAATATCTCTGATTATAAGCAACATATCCCTCTTGAAGAATTATCAGTTGAAGTAAAGACCAAGGACAGAATGACTGTTATAGCAACTCTCTGTCCTTTCCCAAGTTTCCAGGGACATGTAAGTTAAAACTCGGAGTCACTGGTAGGATTGAATATTCATGTGGTCCAGTTTCTAATTAAACCGAGGAGTAGCTTCCATGGTATACACCCGATGTGACCAGGCAGCTTGACTTGTCTGGATGTGCAGCATGTGCTAGGGAGACTTTTGGACTGAGTAGCTGACCCAAATGACACGCCACAGACTAGAGTTATTTGGACTCGTTGATATTTTTCTAACTTTGAAACTATCCCACGCAAGTCATTGCCAGTTTTGGACTCAATTATATGGGTGTGTAAACTTTTTAACACCTTAGATATCGACATCAAACTGGTCCAGGCCAACTAGCTGACAAGAATTTTACGGTTGGGCACCATCGACTTACCATGCCTCCTGTGTTGAGACACTGCTTTTGTCTCCATCCCTTTCCACTAGTTTAATTCCAAGATAATTTGTGTTCTCATGAACCTGGTGGTGCTAAACAAGGTCCCATGCTATTATATTAGTTGAGGTGAATTTCTTTTCCTTTTCCTTGTCCTTTTTCTTTTTCAAGTTAGGATCACAAAGTCCACACCTAGTATCCAAGTTTTCAGAGTCATTCAAGGTATATGAATAAGAGGGTATTTGCAGAGGTGTCCAATAAGTTAAGAGGGTTTGAGTAAGGAGACCGTTTCTTTTGAATATCTGTTTGATTATTGTGACTTAAGACAAGAACATCAACCTCCATGTACAAATGTAACAGTGGACTATCAGTAAGGGGTCCATCCATAAATGGACTGAATGTCTAAATTTGATTTTCTATACCTCTTGAAATGGATTAGGGATTAGTTTCTCCCTTGAATGGACCTAATATTCAGTTTTCACATGACCAATCTCACCTCTTCTTTAGAAGAATTACATGGCGAAGAAAGAACCAAGAACAGAATGACTGTTGCAGCAATTCCCTTTCCTGGCCATGGTTTTATACCTATAAGAGACACAGGCAAAGACTAACCAGACTGCATAATTAGCTGAAACTGGCCCTTGCTTGTCAGGGTAAGAATTTGGCCCCAACACACCTTTGAAAGAAAAGACCAGGCTCTTTATGCTGAGGCGATGCAGCCTCAGTACCCAACAGCAGAACAATGGAAGACATGCTTTACCTTCATTTGAACAGAACAGTACAAATAATTACGGTTGAGAGATGAGAAAATCTAAAATATCACCATAAAAAGAAAAAATCCGGCCTTGGATTATGCACACTTTTTGTGAATCCAGGGCCTGGATTATGCACACTTTTTGCAAATCCATGCCTTGGATTATGCGCACTTTTGTGAATCCAAGTCGGATTATGCACGCCTTTTGCAAATCCATGCCTTGGATTGTTCACATTTTTTGTGAATCCAGGGCTTGGAGTATGTGCACTTTTTGCGAATCCATATTTTGGATTATGCACATTTTTTGTGAATCCACCTACCATGTAACTGGCATTTATTCACTTTTTTGTTCAAAAATGATAGGTGAGAAGAAACCATTGGTTGCCCACCATCTATATAACCTGTATACAAGTTTGTAGATGGTCACCAAATTTGAAGAGTTCTTTCTATAGGTATCAACATTGTGGTTTTGAATCCTTATATGCATATCTTTCTACTTTCTAAAGAATTGTTTTTCTTTCTTGTGTAAATATTATCAGGTTGGAAGGAAAATCAATAGGGTGTAAGATGGAGCTACCAAGTAAGATCAACAACAACGAGAAATCACTTCAACAAGGAATTTCACCTTCAGGAAATGGTGGTTTGATTTCAAATAGCAAGCTTACTGCACTTGTGGTGGATAGTGATAGAATTTGTCAAATATTGGAGAAAGCAATTTTAGAATCTCAAGGTGTTGAGACCCAAGTTGTGGGAAGTGGGAGAGATGCTCTGGATCTCTTGGCCTCTGGGGCAACCTTCAATCTCATCATCATAGCTATGGTACTCCCAATCATGAATGGAGTTGAGGTAAGCTTATCATTTTTGTATCCTGTGTGCAGCGTGTACTACATGTTTAATGTGTGGTATTGTTTCACCTCTCTGGTCAAGTTTATTAATTTGCCAACAATATAATTTAGAAAGAACAAAATGAATCTACCAAAGTCATGACATGCATACTAATTATGCTTTCTACTACAAGTACACAATTATGGTAAACGTGCAATGTGTAATATTCGTGTAATGTGTGGTACTTTTTCACCTTTCTTATATGTTAATTAGTTTGCTAACAATTTAATTTAGAAGCAATGTAAAGAATCTACCAAATTCATTCTAAATAATTCTTACTAATTATAGTTCCTGCTATATAGAAGAATCAAACTATCATTTAACCTTATATGATTAAATTATTTACTAGATCCCTAAACATTTTCCAATTTGTCCACACTTTTCTTTTTGTATATTTTAGAAATACATGTTTCTCTCTCTCTCTTTCTCTCTCTTTTTTAATATTAATGTTTTTATATTTTTTATTGTCATACTCGTGTATTTTTTATTCTTTATTATTCTTATATTATAGACCACTAGGCGGATTCGAGCAATGGGCATTTGTAGCAAAATGTTGGGTGTTACTGCATGCTCATATGAAAGGGAGAAGCAGGCATTTCTGGATGCTGGTGTGGATGAGTTCATTGAGAAACCGCTTACTCCTCAAAAGTTAGCCTCCATTCTAAGAGAGATGCGAAATGCATGAATGAGAGTTGGATTCAATAGAGGAGTATATCAATGTTTGGAACACAATCTTTGTTTTAGAAATGCATTTTGTCTATTTTAAATATCTAGCATGACATGGTCACTTATTTTGAGAACAAATTTGGTTAATCAAAACATGCCATTAGTAAAATTAAAACCAGAAACAAAATGTTCATTCATTGTAGGCTTGGTCTTCATTTAAAATTCCTATGCTACAAGAAAAAATGGGAATGTTGGAAAAAACTCAAGCAACCACAAGGTAAAGAAGCCAACCCCCTTCAAAAGACCAGGAAACACCAAAAGCAAAGCCAAGATTTGCAGGATATTACAACATACAAATGAATGGAATGTTTGAAAAAACAATAAATCCATCCAAACGCATATTGGGAAATGTTATGTGTTGAAGCTCCTATTATTGAATTTTAATGTAGAAAATTGGCTTTCATTGTATATAAAAGTGGGACTGATAAAGATTGAATAGACTGCAAAACCTGGCTGGAAAAACTTGGACAAGCTATTACCATCCCCCATCTTTGATCCATTCCAAATTACCTATCATCACTGAACTCACCTCAACAGTGATCACACAGTCACAGACCTGGAGACAAGCCAAAAAAAAGTTAACAAGAAATGCCTTCTATCCACCCTCTAATAGTGTAACAGGGTATTCATTGTCAGAAAAAACTGCATGCTTTCTTTGCTAAGAATTTCCTTCTTTCATATTCCTTTCAATGAAAAAACCAGTCTCTTTAGGCTGAGATAATGCACCCTCACTACTCAACATTAGAACCATAGAAGATATGTTTGATTGATCATCTGGATAACATTGAACACATAATGGTCCCACATTGAGTGCACATAGCAGTTGAAATTGATTATAGGCATCCCCCATGGATACATTAATCAGTTCCAAAGGCGTACCTTCCATATAGAGTGTCCCTGCCTACAACATTCAAATCATGATAGCAATAGTTCTATTGCAATGAAATAAAGAGATATTAGTTATTACTCCTCTTGTGAGTGTTTAGCTAGGTTGACAATTCCGGACAAAATTCTTAAGTGTCTCTAACTCAGTTTTTCCAAATCCTTCTTCAGACTACTTGCCTAATGAAGATCAAGTTATTGAATTTGCTAAAGAGACCAAGGTATGCACTTGATGTTGGAGTTGGATCGAATTGAATCAACCATATTGTTTAAATGTTATTTTTCTTAAAATATTTTTTAAGGAGTTGGGAAGGCTTGAGAATTATTTTTTACCAAGTGTTCAAAATGCTTTGTTCCAAGATTGATCTAAGCATAGGTTAGATCGATCTAGATCTCACTTTCTTGATGATATCTTATCCGTTGGATCAAGGGCTTCCTTCATTCAAAAACCTAAAAGTTGCTTCCTATTTTGTAGAGAGAACACTAGAGAGACACAACAATCCTCCTTTTTTGGTTCTCCTCTTCTTTCCTAATTTGGGGTTTTGGTTGCCAAGAAAATCCAACATTTTTATTGTGATCCAAATTTTTTTTTAATGGATTTTCTTGAGAAAAAATGGGTTGATTCCTTCATTCATCTCTTAATTTCTAAACTATTGGGTTTGGGACTTGAGTTAGGTAAATCCTTGTACACTTACTTTTTCTTCATGGTGGAATTTTTTATCAATTGTAGGCCTGTGATTTTTTATCTCTTTAGAGGTTTTCCATGTAAATTTTGATGTCTTATCTCTCTTTATCTTATTCTAATGCTTGATTAATTTTTAGTTTTAGTTTTTCATTTAATACTTGTGGATATAGATGAATGGAAGAACAATGAATGATATAGGCGTGATTTTATTTGGATATCATGGATAGTTTCTTTGTTTATTTTGGGCAATGTTATTCAATAGAATTGGAAACTTGCATCGATGAGAAATTGTACTTATGAAAATTGTCGGGGGAGTGTTGTTGCATTCATGTTTGCATATGATCTTCACTTTGTGTTGGAAAGTGTTTGAAAAGAAAATGAAAAATTGTAAAAAATCTCTAAGGTTAGATAAATTGTGTTGGGAGACCTTTTAAATCGGTCAATAACACTAATTCTCTCTCTCCCCCCCTAGGTGTAGTCTATCTTTGAGATTCACTTTCACCTTTGTTTCTTTTCCTACTTAAAATCTCTAGCACCAAAGCCCCAAATCTAAAAACATCTTATTTTATTGAGCACACTCCATCAATGGAATATTTTGGAGACATGTAACCAATCTAGGAGACCATTGAAGGAAGATATGAAGTTACAAGCAATAGAAATAAACAATTGGAAACATTTCTATAGGTACTTAATATGTTTCCACCACTTGTTTTTTTCTTGCTTCAAATTCATTTCCTCCAAAACAGCTAGCCATGACAAAGTTTGAAATTCTAGGGTTCATCTCATTATCAAGTAAAACATTATCCCTATGGATTATTCTAAACTTGGAGTCTTGATGAAGATGAAGAAGTCCACAAGCAATACTATTAATAATGACAAAGCATTTAAGCCAATCTAGTACCATTGTTTGCACTTGATCTGTCAATTTTTTTATTCATCCAAGATGATCCATTTTTCTTATTGAATTTTTGAAAAGTTGAAAATAATTTTGGAAAAAAATGAATTTAAAATTTTTCATAGGAGTGACTCATGCCCATTCTCAATGACAAGAAAAAATTGTCCAGAGAGCATGACAAGGGTAGTAGTTTTTCATACTCAAGGTTCAAAATCCTAATGGTTTATAGTAGGCCCAAATAGACTAGAAAAAAATGGAAGCAAACTTGGAAGCATTTGGTCAATCTCTAATACAAGGAAGGAATATGTCTAGAGAAATAAAACAAAAAAATAAATCACTAAAGCAATATGAGACTATTCATATTAAGGTTTTAGAGATAAACCAAAGATAAAGAAATCCAATTTTTTTTCTAGGCATGTATTTGTAGATCAACATTTTTTCTTCCCTATGAATGTGACATCCTAGAAGCTTCACAAGATTTCGATGTAGAAACTTGGATTGTATTATTATTTATTGAATGACGAGTTTGCCTTTGTTATTTACCCCTTTTATAATTTAGGATTTTGTGAGAAAGAGAAAAATATTATATGTACAATTGTAATTAAAAGGAGAAGCAGAGCCTTCACCATTATAACTTTTCCATCTTCATTTTATCAACGTATTTTTTAGTGTTAGTTAGTGTGCTCCATGGACCTAAGGATCACACTAATCATTGAACCACGTTAAAATCTCTTATCTTTATTTATTTCTACTCATGTGTGGTTGAGTTAACATGCCTCAATTTAGGAAACCCACTAATCAAAGGCCATTCCATGGAATGGATTGAAAGATCACGACCAAGCCACTCATAATGGTTTTGGATATCCACTAGAATTATGTGCATATGTAAAATCACCTTTGAGAGGGTCATCATTGCTCCTCCATGAAGATAGATACTAATCTAGGCTTGTCCATGTTCTTACCAAGATTCATGCCTAGTAGAAGAGTGTCGCCTGGGCAATCAAAACTCTACCATAAGAAGTTTTTTAGGTCATTATCATTTTCATTTTTTATGGCAATATTTCATAACTTCAAAATTTGGGCAATTGGATTCCTTATTGTCCACAATGAATTAGAAGACTAGATGATTTTATTAGAACCATTAAGAATCACAAGAATCCTTTGTTTGATGATGTCCTTTAAGTTAATATCTTGTTATTTTATGTCACCTGACAATTTTGAGTTAAAAAAATTTCTAGTAAAGCCAAAATTGAAAAATAAAAAATGTAAAATTAGGAACATGCGTTAAATTTGGATGGGAGAATTTTAAGAATTTTAATGGTCAAACAAATGAGTTGAATTTGTACCACATTAATGTTATTATAGAGAGTTTCTGAAGATATTATAATTAATAATTTTGGATTTGAAGAATTAATTATGTTGACAAAAATATAGATATATGGTTTAGTATTATTAGCAGTCAAACTTTATTGAAGAATGAGAAGTATAGATTGTTGATATTTTTATTGAAGTTAGATTGTTGAAGTTTAGAATTTGAATGCTATAATGGAATACCAAAACATCAGTTACTACAACAATGCTAGAATGCCATTTGAGCTTGCACCAATTTACAAATCAATGAGGGACTACCTCGCACCCAAGCCTACATGAGATTTTACATCAAGAAGAAATCTCCTAAATTCTTGGCCTACTCAAAAGTATTAATGAGAAATTATTTGCACAATGATTTTATAAATTTTTATTGATGTTAATAAAAAATGATGCTAGAAAAAATCAAAATTGTCCTTCATTGATAATTTTAACTCATAAAAATTGAAGACAAATTATTTATGTTCAATTTTGAGACTATTGAATTGTGTTAATGTTATATTATACATTGCATTTGCATCATAGCTGTGTTAATATGTTAGATATATATATATGGCAAAAAATAAGGCCAATAGAGAGGGCAAATTAAAAAAGAAATGAGATCTCTAATATGAAAAACATAAAAATTTACCCTAAAAAGACTTCAAATGAGAAGTGCATTTGGGTATGGACATACATCATTTGATGAAAGCCCAACAATAGTAGTACATTATATGATTGGGTGTATCCATTTCCATTTTCTATTAATTAGCAAGATCTATATATTTTATATATTTGGGTTAAAATAAAACATTTGTTTAATGTTTGAATGCTTATTTTCATGTAGTTTTAGCCTTTGATTATTACTTATTAACCCTCTTCGGTGCACACTAAGCAATGTGGAAATGCTCATCTATTTCTCTTCAATTTTTTTTTTAGAAACATGTACTATTCATGAGGACCCATTGGTGGATCAAGAGGGTTTCAAAATGTCCTAGGAGGTTTAGGAGTTGCTTAAAAATATTGATGTTTATTTGTGTTAAAATTTTGGATATGTACTAATGGAATTTAATATATGTAATTTAATTATACTTTGGTTTGTAATGAACAAAATATAGGAACACTTAATTTAGAAATGATGTAGAGACTTGGATGATTATCTTAGGTGAACAAGTAATAAGGTATTAATAGCATTTATTGGCTAGTGAAAGCTAATGGTTAGAAAAAGTGAGTTTGTTTAAAATTAATTTGTGATAATCCCAGTATATATAAGAAAAAAATCTGAGTTAGACAAGTTGATTACCATCTTAGATGAGTGATTGGAGCCAAAATATGTGCTCTAATGACACATATTCGATATGATTTGTGCACCAAAGGACATTCAAATCACCCAACTTGACCTAAATCAATGCTAAGGCCCTAGCCATGAGTTTAATCTATACTTTGGAGATTTATCTCAGGTTCAAGGGAAGAAAATTGTGCAAATTGAATGACTTTAGATTTTGAAAGATCAAGAAAGGGCTAAATGAGGAAATAAGTGAGTCAAGACTCATTGAATGTAAGGAAAGGCAAAACGAGGATATCATGAGGTTGGAGGATGATAAATGACCATTATGGAGTAAGAAAGAAGGCAAGAAAGCATGGGAAATGAGGCATGAAGCAAGATTGAGCTGCATGGAAATTTAGAACTCAAAAATCTGATGGCATTATATACTCTGACTTTGAGGACAAATTTGGAGCACTTTCTGGAGTCTATTATATACATACTATATATCGTTTCGAAGCTCGGGAAGTCAGGAGTCCAACGCTTCGAACGGTTTGCAAATCGGATCTGAAATGAAGAAGTTATAGCCATTTGAAGACAACTGCACCAAGATGGAGGGTCATTTCGAAATGATTTCGAAATTCAACTTATGATTTCGAAATTCAACTTATGAATTCGAAATCCACTTCGAAATGACACCAATTTCGAATTCACCCACTGCCACTTTGATGTTCCGCCTCCTCCACTTCGAAATGACACCAATTTTGAATTCACCCACTGCCACTTTGATGTTCCGCCTCCTCTACCTCGGGAATTGCATCTAAAGCACTCCATCCGCCCTAGGTGGACCCCACACGACTAGAAATCACCATTTTATTGTTTTTTAATCATTTTTAGGAAATTATTTTGTAATAAGTGGCCAATGAGAGTGTGCCACATGTTAGGTAATTGAGGATATTATATAAACTCTCTCAATTCTAGGTTTTAGGGATCTTGGATTTTTTTCTGGAGAGTTTGACATTGAAGGTGGAAGAAGACGAGAACTTTGGTTTGTTTTCTTTTTCTTCTTTATTGAATATATTGTTTTTAGTTTCTTTTGATTCAAATTATGGATTTTTACCCTATTATGGATTGTGAATGTGACATCACCCCCATGAGAGGCTAAGAGCCAACTTGGGGCTTGAAGCATGAAAACCTAAGGGCTAGGAAATCTATAGGGACAATGGGTAAATTACTATAACAATGAGATTAATTATTGGTTGGATGACAATTTATTATTATTTTTATCCTATCCTTGTGAGTTCGTTTAGGGAATAATACGGTAGGTTATTACTCGATACTAGTGATTCTTGGTAATTCTTGATCATTTGTTTTCCTCGTCTTACCAGCCGTTATTTGCCCCTAAACAAAGCTATAAGGAGTAGGAAGGGTTAAAAAGCCAAATCTTAAATTGATAATCAATCTCATTATTTGATGGTTTTAGGAATCTGTTTTAAAAAGGAAAAATTAGGTTTCGGATGCAATTTTGAGTTATAGAACCCAACTTGATCGCGAGTGGCCAAGGATCCTAAAAACCTAAGATCATATTACTTAAAATACCCTTGTTTTCTATAATTTCTATACCCTGGGTTGGATTGTGGAAAACCCCAAACTTGAATCAATTGAATTTAAAATCAATATTCATTTTCTCTTATTAATTTAATTTCTTTTACTTGGTTTCACATTATTCACATATTGTTTTTCACTTAAGGATTTAAACAAAAACAATTCATTTATTCTAGTATTGACAATTTTCATAAGCCAGTCCTTGAGAACGATACCCGGAATACTACAAAAGCCGTAGTGACTCTTTCTCTAGTTTTTCTTGACCAGAGTTACTACGTAAAAAGGCTAAGTATTTTGGTACAATAGAGAAATTTTGGTCAATGAGAGTAACCCTTAAGGTTAAACCTTTGACTTAGGGTCATGGGTCAAGTTATAGGTTGCTTGGAATTTGATTCGTGAGAGCATGGTATCAAAGCCAAGGTTGCAATAATCCTTGGCTTGGGATAGTATTTATGTGTATAGTTTTGTTTATTCATTTTTTTTATGTATTTATTTAATTGTCTATATGCTCATTTATTTATTTGTTTGTGACTTGTGTTTGACAATCTTTTATGGTAGTGTTTGTTGGTGGTAATAAGATGCAATACCATAATGATTGTGATGGAATAAATGCCTTATTATTATATGAAAATTTTCATAGATTTGTTAGATTATTTTGTATATCTATTTTTCTCATCTTGAAGTTTGATTGGATTAGGTTTTGTCTAATATTTGCAATGATGAGTAGGCCAAGATGAGAGAGAATAGAGAAAGATAAGGAAAAGGATTTAGTTAGAGAAAAACTAAGAGCAGCAACAAAGGAACTATAATAAACTACACTAAGAGGCCAGGCATAGGCCCCTAAATTTGTCTTGACCCATTATAATGTAATCCCACCCCTAGGCCCCTACACATGGTGCATCATCTTGGCTCATTTTTGGCTCATTCCATATTGGCACAAATTAGGCCCCCTTGCTCTTAGTCCATACATTTTTTATTTATATTATTTTATTTTAGCTCATTACACTTTTATCTTTATTTTCATTGCATTTATTTATTTTTTAACTTTCAATTTGCATTTTAAATAATCATGTGTAGAAAAAAAGGGTGTCATTTC
Organism: Vitis riparia; assembly: GCF_004353265.1. Taxonomy (NCBI): domain Eukaryota; kingdom Viridiplantae; phylum Streptophyta; class Magnoliopsida; order Vitales; family Vitaceae; genus Vitis; species Vitis riparia. Next base: position 5,036,295 of record NC_048449.1, read on the forward strand.
ATTGGGACTTTTAAAGTGAAAAATTAGAATTTAAAAAGGAAGTTAGAATTTTTAGAAAGGACTTTCAACAAAACATTGCAGCAAAATTTTTTTTTAAGGAAGACTTTGAGTATAAATGTTTTTCAAGGAAGACTTTGAGTAGAAATTTTTTAAGGAGACTTTTAGCTGATTTTTTTTTTTTTTTTTTGGAGAAAATAAAGTATAATATTTTTTAGGAAACACAATACACCCCTACAAAAAATTGAAAGTATAATTTTTTATTGGGGTAAGAAATGTAGAATGAAGAATTTTCTAAGGGCTAAGAGGGAAATTCTTTTTTTTCGTCCCTCTCTTTTCCTTCTTTAATTAACAAGATATCCACATGCTACTATCTATCAATACTCCTCCACTATCACTATCCACTTGCCATCGAGGAATTAAAACTGACATTACAACGTAGCACCTCTACCCCATCATCGCCAAAGATGGTTCAAAGTGTCAACCGATATTAGTAGATATCACCATATCACTGAGTTGTATCTATCTTGGTCTTGGCTGCAAAGAGTCCCATACTTGAGTTGGTATCAATGGGACCAACAATAATTCAATCAACTCAAATATGAATCCTTTAACCAACTCATGGTACAACTTGAACTTACAACACAAAATTTTTAAACTAATTCATTTTCAAAATAATCATTCTTACCAATAACCTTTTATCATTTTATTTTTATTTTTAGGATATATCATTATTAAAAATTGGTACTTGATGTAAAAATGAATATGGTAGTGTTTCAAAAAATGTAAGTTCTCATAAACTAAAATAGATAATATTAAATGTGATAGTTGTTAATTTATTAATTTATTGAGTATATCTAATTATAATTATTTTTCTAAGTTTTTTATTATTTATTTTAAGTTTTTTGAAATTTTAACTAGCATATTGTGCATATCATTTAATATTGATTTGAGAAATCAAGATGAATATGCCTTAAGACTTGCTAAGTTGGCAATCGATACTATGACTTTGAACCATGTTTTAGTTAAGGTTGAAGTCATCTCACATCAGAAGAAGGTAAAAAGAGGGGGATGGGTGAGAGAAACTTTCTTGTGCTATAAAAGAAATCCTCCATCCCCTACATTATTCATCCATAAAAAAAAAAAGGTTTTCATCATTTTGTAAGCTTTTATGTTCTCTCCTCCTAATTGAGAGAAATGTTATAATTTTGCCTTCATAGTGAACATTTTTCGATTTTGCCCCGTGGAGGTTTCCCTCATAATTAAGAAGATTTTTTACCTTGTAAGTGATTTTGTCCATTTTTTATTTATTGCTCTATTTGTTTAATTATTATATTTTCCAATTATTACTATGAGTATCACTAGTATTAGAGTCTAGGTTTAGAATAGTAGGTGGTTATTTGTGTGGTTAATACATGTTTAGGAAAGTTTTATCAAAAGGACAATAAGAGCATAAGGAAAGTGGGTTTTAAGTGAGGCCATTGTGACCCCTCCACCTTCTTGGGGACTTTCTTGGTATATTTAACATAGACACTTACTACTATCCTAGGTTATTGTTCAATGTAAAAGTAAAACAAATAGCAGTGAAATTTGAAATAGAAAAGTTCAATGGAAACAATTTTGGGCTATGGAAAATGAAAATGAATGTTATCTTAAGGAAGGAAAATTGCCTAGAAGCAATTGGTGAAATTCTAAAAAATGTTGAAGACAAAAAGTAAAAGCAAATGAATAGGGATGTTGTTTAAAACTTGCATTTAGTAGTAGTAGATAATATACGGTCAAGCATCTTAGAATTATAGTCGACAAAAGAAATTTAGGATACTTTGACAAAACTATATGAAGTCAAGTTGTTGCACAAAAAAAAAAAAAAAAAAAAAAAAAAAAAAAAAAAACTTGAAAAGAAAACTTTACATTATTTGGATGTTAGAATCTAATTCGATGATTGAACATAACAACACCCTGAAAACTTTGTTCTCTCAACTATCAACTATATAGCACAATATAGAAGAGAAGAAACGTGTTGAACTTCTGTTCCAAAGTTTGCTTGATTCATATGATCATCACATCATAAATGTGGTCAATGGTGATTTAAGGACAATGCTAGTCTTTAATGATGTTATGATTACTATACTTAAGGAAGAAAGTAAGGATTAAAACAAATAAGATAGAATATCATCTTCTCAATAAAATGAGGCTCTAATTATTTCTAGAGGAAGATCAACGGAATGTGGTTCTAGTGGGAGTCATAAATAGAACATGTTAAAGTCCTGGGATAAGAAGAAAGTTAAATGCTATCAATGTGGAAAGAAATGGCACATAAAATAAATAAATAAATAAAATATCGGCATTACAAAAGAGGGGTAGAGAAAAACAGGAAAAGAAAATAATCTACGCCATCAAATACTCAAAGTTGTGTAGTAAGCACTTTAGATGAAGATGAAATCTTGTATAGTAAGGAAACAATTGTAGAAGGTAGAAAAAAAATTGTTAAAGTTTGGTTAATTAACTTAGCAGTAGCATGGCAAATGACTTCTCATAGATAATGGTTTCACCAATATAAACCGATCTCAAGAGGACTAGTGTACATGGGTAATGACCGTGCCTCAAAGATTATTGACATTGGCTCTATCAAAGTAAAGATGGATGATGGTTTAATTCACACTATTCTAGACGTACTTGATTACTACTCAAAAAGTGCTATTTTGTAATTTGTAATTAACTCTTTTAAATACTCTTGAGTAGTAATTATTACCTTTTAACTCAATTGACATGTTAAGGACCCTTGCAATCGTTTCTAATCAAATTGTGTTAAGTTTTGGTGTTTTTGATAGCTTTTAGCTACACCAAAGCAATCCAAGAATGAGGGAGAGCTGTATATATTTCATGGCAAATCTTTGGAAGCTCAAATTCATGAAGAAACCAAGCTTTGGAGCCTCATAGTCCTTTGCCTTAGTCGTTCAAAGTATGCAAGGAAAAAGCATTGGAGAGAGGAAAACAGAGTAAGGAAAACAGAGGACAGCAGCTGTAGTCTTCCTTCGCACTTTTGGAGCACTTTTCGAAGTCCATTTTCTACATGCTATATACCATTTCAAAGCTCAGGAATTCAAGAATCCAACGCTTTAAACCGTGTACGATTTGGAGCTGAAATGAGGAAGATATGGCCTTTGGAAGACAACTGCATCCAGCTGAAGGGCAAATTCGCATCTTGCGAATTTGGAACTCCAACGTGTGAAATTTAAAACCAGCCTTGCGAAATGGAAGTAGATGGTAGTTGTGCAGTCGCGGTGAAGCCCAATATGCGAAAGTGATTTTGCAACTTGTGAACTTGGATCTCAACGTGCGAAAATGGATTCTAAGTTGCGAAATCAACTTGCGAAATTTTCGCAAGTCACCATGCAACATGCGAAACTGGGATATTTGTGCACCGACTCTTTTAGATCTTTTCTTCAGATATTTTTGTATAAATTTCCATTCTTCTCCTTGTAATCCACCAACCATAAGATTTCTTAGCTAGGAAAGTTGGAAAAACTTCTCTATAGATATTCCCTTGCATCCATTATAAAAGATATATAGATATCATATATAGAATCGACGAACAAAGCACTTGCTTTGTTTTTCATATATATTCTTGTTTTCTCATTAGTTTTCTTTCTAGCCAATCAAACTCTGAGGATTTTTCCTCAGAGGATGAGAGGCTAGGCTCTTTGTCTCTTGGAGTGAAGAAAGCCGGGTAAGTTTCCTCATGCATAAATTGGAAGTTTTGTTGTTTTAGTTTTTAATGAAGAGAAAGTGTGACCCGTTAATGGTTTTTATCTTTTTAGTTAACTTAAAACTCCTTTTAATCACCTGGGCCAACACTTGGTTAGGCAAGTGATCTCCGTCCATGGAAATGCACTGATTTATCTCTTACGAGCTTTTGGGAGGTGGTTTGAAGGTATGATTTTCTAGAATTGCCAACACTTGGTAAGCTTTTGGACTCCAAGGAGACATCCATTAGTTATCTCTTGCGAGCTTGTGAAGGGAAATCTAAGGTTAAATATCACCTTGAATGGCAAGTGCTAGGTGAGAGGCACGAGCCATTGCAAGTTGCATCAGTGAGCGGGATTTAGTGTTTGAACCCATTAAAGGGAAGCATCTGTACCACACCGGTTAGAGAATTAACTATATGTTAATTCTCTAATGCGAGGAAAGAAACAAGTGACCGGAACTCTCCTTTTTGTACAAAGAATCTGAGCCCAATGATCTAAACTCCAAGAAACACTTTTCTTTGTAATTAAAATCAGTTACTATTATTTTTGGTTAGCTTAAAACAAAATCTTTATTCAAACGTCTTTATGTTTTCTTTTAAAGCTAACCTTGAAATGAAAAGGCACCAATTTATCTTTGAATTAATATCAATTGTGAAGTGAAAACCCATCCCAGTGAATGACCCTAGAGCCACTATACTATGCTAGCTAAATGCTACCCCGGTATATGGTGAAATAGGTTTATAAATTTTGTTGATTACTCCCGTCTGAGGATTGAGATCAAAGCACATCAATTGAGTTGAATCAATTGGAACACCAATCGGGCATGAATCAGTACTAAATGTGAAAGGCTTAAAGAAGACTCTACTATCAATAGGGCAACTAGATCACCTTGGATATGAATTTCATGCTAAACAAGAAATCATGAAGGTAATTAAATGTGAACTTCTGGTGATGAAGACAAAAAATTACTGCAAATCTATACATACTACATGAGAGGACATATAAGCATAGACTTTTATTCTAAATTCTAGAGAAGACTTGATGATGAGGTGAATCAGAAAAAATATTGAAAATCCTCTCTAATTAAAGTTGCTTCCTAGACTCAAAACTTTAAGTTTATCATTCTATGAGCACTATGTTATCAGTAAGCAACATAGATTAAGATTCAATAGATCTACTAAAAGAAGTAAAGACATTCTAGACTTGGTTTATTATGATGTTTGGGAATCATTTGTCACATCTCTTAGGGGTGCAGACTATTTGGTGCTATTTGTAGATGATTACTTCAAAAGATGTTGGGTGTACCCCATTGAGAGAAAATCAAATGTTTCTCCGGTATTCAAAGCCTTTAAAGTGCATAAGGAGCTTGAAATGGGAAAAAAGATTAAATGTTTGAGGATAGACAATAGAGGAGAATTTTGTAGCTTGGAGTTTGATGTATTTTGCAATCAAGAAGGCATACAATGAAAAAACATTGTTACTTAACTCCACAACAAAATGGCATAGTAGACCGAACAAATAAAACTCTCATAGAAAGAATGAGAGCTATGTTAAAGACTGTGGAAATACCCAAAACGTTTTAGGCTAAAGTAACCAAAACCATTTGCTATATAATTAATAAGCCTATTAATAGTAATTGAGATGAAGACACCTAGGGACTGGTAAGTGGGTGGACTATTTCTCTTTACACACATTTGGGTGTCCTACTTATTTGATGTATAATGACTAAGAAAGAACAAAGTTGGATCTAAAATCCAAAAAATGCTCCTGCTTAAGGTATATTGATCGAGTAAAGGGGTATTGTCTATGGAATCCCATTACCTGCAAGGTTACCATTAGTAGAGATGCAATCTTTATAGAAGACATGTTACAAAGTGAAGAAGGAGATAACACATTGATGAAAAATATAGATACTATAAGTTTTATTGAAAACAAATAGTTAGAACAAAGAACAACCAAAATCTTTTGAAGTAGTTCTAGAGCTATATAAACAAGTACCAGTTAAGTTTGAGACAACTAAAGTGCGACAATCAATCAAAGAAAAAAGAAAACCTTCATACCACTCAGAGTTTGTTATGGCAACTGATGTTGCATACCGTCTCATTACAGAAGATGAAGAGCCTTCAAATTATAGGAGATCCTAAACTGTTCAGATTCATCTTTATGGATGACAACAATGCAAGAGGAGGTTGAAGCCTTACATAAGAACCAAATTTGGAAACTTGTACCACTACCACCTAGAAGAAAAACTATTAGAAACAAGTGGCTCTATAAGTTCAAATGTGATAACAATGACTAAGTAGAGCGATATCGTGCAAGACTGACAGTTAAAATATATACTTAGATAGAAGGTGTTGATTTCAACAAGATATTTTTCTCTAGTTGTTTGGCTTACATAAATTCAAGTAGTCTTGGCTATGTGTGCTAGATTTGATTTACACATTGACCAAAAAATTGCATTTCTTCATAAAGAGCTTAAAAAAGAAATTTATATGCTCCAATCGGAAGACTTTCAAGAAAATAGGAAGAGAACTTGATTTGTAAGTTAACCAAATCTTTATACGACATAAAACAAGTGCTAAGATGTTGGTACAAGAGATTTGATTCCCTTATATTGAGTCTTGGGTACAATAGACTCAATTCAAATCATTGTATATATTATAAGAGGTTTGACGATGATGATTTTATTATATTGTTATTGTACGTGGATGACATGTTAGTTGTAAGCCTTAACAAAGATCGAGTCTAAGAATTAAAGGCACAATTGGTTAGGATGTTTGAGATGAAAGATCTAGGACTAGTAAACAAGATTCTAGGAATGCAAATTCACTGAGATAAACAAAGTAGGAAGATTTGGCTCTCACAACAAATCTATTTGAAGAAAATTTTACATCGCTTCAACATGCATGATTGTAAGACACTTTCTATCCCATTTTTTTATGAATTATAAATTATCCTCAAGTATAAGTCCTAGTAATTAAGTAGAAAGGATGGAGCTATCTTGAACACCGTATGCATCAATAGTAGAAAACTTAACGTTTGTTATGATTTGTATAAGACTAGACATTGCATAAGTAGTAGGAGTAGTAAGTCAATTCATGGCAAATTCGAGGAGAAAACACTAAAATGTAGTTAAGAGGATTCTTAGTTACATCAAAGGGACGTCAAATGTTACATTGTGTTTTGAAGGATCAAAATTCATCATCAAAGACTATGTTGATTCAGACTTTGGAAGTGATCTTGATAAAAGGAAATCTACTACAAGTTATGTGTTCACTTTTACAAGAGTAGCTGTGAGCTGGGTTTCAAAACTCCAAACTATTGTGACTCTATATACAATAGAAGCAAAGTATATGGTAGCTACATAGGCTTGCAAAAAAAGTTATTTGGATAAAAAGGTTATTGGAGGAGTTTGGGCACAAAAAAAAAATAAATAAATAAAAATTCCTTGTTTTGTGATAGTCAATGTCTTGCATATTCCAAGGAATCTAGTCTTTCATTCCAAGATTGAGAAAATATGGGTTCAATATCACTTTGTTCGAGAAGTGGTGGAAGAAGGAACTGTGAATATGAAAAAGATCCATACAAATGACAATCTAGCAGATGCCTTGATAAAACCAATAAATACTGACAAATTTAGTTGGTACAAATCCTCTTATGGCTTGGAAATAACATAAGCAACATGTGATAGGGAAATACATGGAAGAATGACTTCAAGTAGGAGAATGTTAAGGTTGAAGTCATCCCACATAGGAAAGAGACAAAAAGAAAGGGACCTTCATTATGCTATAAAAGAAGACTTCCACCCCTTACAGTATTCATCCCAAAAAAACCTCCTCCTAATTGAGAGAAATGTTGTAATTTTGTTTTCATAGTGAATATTTTTCGATCTTGCCTTGTGAAGGTTTCCCTTCTAATTAAGAGGGTTTAACATGTAAGTAATTTTTTCAATTGTTTTATTTATTATTTTATTTATTGCTTTATTTTCTTTTTATTATTCTATTTCCAAATTATGGTTGTAGGTATCATTTCATAACAACTTTGGAAGGTCATCCATGCCCTTCCATGTTGACAAGAACCCATTAAACCTATTACTATGTTTCATTCTAATTTCATGCCTTGTAGAAGAGTATTGCATGGATATCAAAACTCCGCCATAGGAAATTCTCTAGATCACTATCATCTCCAATTATCATGGCATAATTTTTAAATTCCAAAAGTTGAGCATTTGAACTTTCTACATGAATGTATTACAATACAATGCTATTAAGAACACCAAGAATGGAAAGAGTCATTGGTCCATGACCTTTAAAATTCCTTATAAATTAGCTCAGTGGGAATTATACTAGTCTCCATAAACACTTTCTTGCATCATATCCCTAAGTTTGAATTTGTGGAATTCTCTAGGCTGAAAAACCCTAGTTTAAAGCTTCCAACAATTACAATGAATATCACACCATCTATAATGAGTTGATTTAGGGTTGACTCACATATAACATGACAATTTTGGTTTGTTGGCCATGATCAATCAATCATTCTTCCTAGATATATATATATATATATGGCATATATTCCCTTCAAATAGATAAGAAAATAAATTCCAATTTATGGCTAGAATCTACTTAAATACCATATGTTAGCTTCACAAAATAATTAAGCACATGTTGTTTGTGGTCATTTTTTTTTTCTTTTATTGATTCTGACATGTCAAGATTGTAATCTCATTAAATTATTCGAGAGAGAAACCAAAACCCATTATAGCATAAATGAAATATATAAAAAAAAGACCAAAAACAGAGTTAAGGTTTCCCCTAAAAGATGCTACTAATTAGTATTTTTGAAAATAATAGCTTTTATTACATGGTCAACTTCTATTATTGAACTTATATACTATGAATAACCATCATCATCCATACAAAAGGCAGTAGCAAAGATTGCATACCTGATAATATCTTAGATGAGTCAAAGTTGAGAGAAGTTGCCAAAAGTAGTTGAAACTTAAGCTTATATGGTCACAAGTCTAAAAATAACAAAACATCAAAATGATACATCTTCTATCGTGCTTCCAACTGTGTGATGGTGCACTGAGTACCAGAAGAAGAATTTGCTTCCATCATATTCCTATCAATGAAGAAACAAGGCTCTTTGGGCTGATATAGTGCATCCTCACTACCCAACAACAAAACCACAGAATGCATGTTTGGTCGATCATATGGGAATCGTTGCACACATAATAGACCCAAATTGATTGAACGTAGCACTTCCGATAGATTGCAAGTGTTCACGATTGATGCATCAATAAATTCCGAAGACCTACCTTCTATATAAAGTGTCCATGCCTAGACAATTTAAAAGAGGATTAGCACTACTTTTATATATTGAAATAAGGAAACATTACCAAATACTTACATGCCCAAGAAGATTAAGCTCATGGTCTGGGTGGTTAAAACCTCTGTTTCTCTTCCCGCTTATAATCTCTAGTACCAAAACACCAAAGCTAAAAACATCGGATTTTGTGGAATACAATCCTTCACTTGCATACTCTGGAGACATATAACCTCTGTAGGAAGCCATTGACGAAGAGATTGAATTCACAAGCAACAGAGATAAGATTATATACACATCACTAGATATACTTACAATGTTCCAGCCACTCTTGTTGTATTTGCTTCAATTTCATTTCCTCCAAAACTTCTTGCCATTCCAAAGTCCGAAATTTTTGGGCTCATTTCATCATCTAGTAAAATGTTTTCAGCTTTGAGGTCTCTATGGATTATCCTGAGTCTGGAATCTTGATGAAGATAAAGAAGGCCTCGAGCAATCCCATTGATAATGAGGAAGCGCTTAGGCCAATCTAGTATGATGCTTTGCATTTGACCTGTTCATTTTTTCATCATTCAAATTAACTTGTTCTACTACTTAGATTGTTGAATATAAATGAAAAGATTGCTAAGAAACAAATGATTTCAAATTCCATGAGAGTTGTTTAGAGCAATGACATGTAAAAACAAAAGGGAGTATGATTGAAACTCATTCTTAGTGATTAAAGAACACTGTTAAGGACACACAAATGGATAAGGGATCTTAATGGTAGGGATCCAAACCCATAGTTTTTCATATAAGAGCCAAAAGATTATAGAAAATAGAAGTAAGAAAGATTTTCCATATTAATACACCTATTCTTTATCTTGGTCCCAACAATTTTTCTTTAGGATCAGTCAAATCTATTATAAATAAAGAATTTTCCTAGCATATGCATAGGAAAGGAGAAAAACAAAAAACAAAAACCACTCAAGTAGATAAAGAAACTAAATAGTGGTATTAGAAAGCCAAACCAAAAATGAACAGGTCCAAGCTTTTGTTGGGCAAGTATTCGTATATCAACATCCTTTCTCTGCCATGAATGCAACATCCAAGAAGCTTTACAAGATTTCGATGTTGAAGTTTTGCAATGGATTCAACTTCATTTTTGAACTCTTCTAATCCTTGTCTAGAAGTTTTTGACATCATCTTCACTGCTATTTCTTGTCCCTCTTGCAATTTTCCCTAAAAATATAAAATTCTTTTTATTCCAAAGCTTTGCATATTAAATGAAACTTGTCAATATTCAAAATGAGGAGCCCTAAACAAATTAGTGGCACAAAAATATTAGCACATGTACTGGTTTCAAGACATTAAGGCATATATCTAAATGTGGCTTCATTTAGATACTATGAGGATTGAGGACATCGATAACTTCTCAAAAACTTGTAAGTTGTTGTAGGGTATACCCTTACCTTGTAAACAGGTCCAAAACCACCCTCTCCAAGCTTATTGTCACTAGAAAAGTTATTAGTGGCATTCAATAATGTATCCAAGTCAAATAATGATAGCTCTAGATGCTTCCAATCTTCATTGGTTTCACCTCCTTTTGAATTGTGTTCAATGTATCCTAAAAAATGGAGAATGGAATGAAGAATTAAAGAATGCATAAATTCTATATACAGAAACCATGAACTTGATCTATTTCTAAGCCTAGATCATTTCTACATTATTCAAAATAAGCTAGGTCAATCTCTTGCTCCTTTTTTTAGTAATACATAATCAGATAACATGTGAAAGTACTTCTGACTAATACACTTAGTGATACGAGCACTATAATTTGTTAATTACCTTTTCTCCTTAGCTGCTTCTTCCTTTTCAGCACATACAAGGTTAAGACTAGACTTAAAAGAACTATTCCTGTAATTGATATAGAGATGACAATGGCTTGCTTTTTCTTCTTCTTGGAGCTGCTATTTTTTCTTGAAAAAACATCTTGACACAGATGGAAAGAAATTAAGCAGGAAAGCCAGGAAATAAAATAGAAAAACCATAAATTCCTATGAATAGTAACCATTGATCCAAAATATATTTGTAGTTTACAAACATGAAAGTAGGAGTTCAAGGAACTGTAGTTTTCATAGGATTTAAGGGCACAAATCAGTTGGTGTATTACTGTGTTATAGCATCTGCTACACAATAATTGAAATCTAAAAGAAAATATTCCAACTTTTGAGTAGACCTCTGTTTTCCACTCTAGTCTTCAAAAAATAAGAGTCCATTTAGCAAATGATTTTAGGATGCATTTTTAACCTAAAAAGTGTTTTTGAAAAAACATTAGATGTTTGCCAAAATTTAGGAAATATTTTTAAAATTTTGAAAAATTACTTGTAGTATGGAAAAATCACTTGTAATATTTTCTAGAGAAACACTTGATATGTGATTCTCATAAAAAACACTCATGAGAAAACACTCCAAAACACACTCTAAGTATTTTATTCCATGAAATAATGTGCTTAGTAATTGGTCTCAAATTTTTCACACTAGCGACAATTGAGACAGAGGTAAAGCTTTAAGCTGCAAAATCAAGGGATAAAACTAGAGCCACGTATGCAAGGTGAAAAATTAAAAACCTTTGAATAAATATACCATGAAATTTGTATGAGATTTATGTTTCTCAAGTAAGAAAAAGAAAAGTTCATACCTAATTCTGATGTAGCCATCCTTACGTAAAACTCTTGCCCATTTTGAGTGAATTCTCTGATGTCAATCAACTCACCAAACCAGAGCAAGCATCCACTTCCTCCTCCTCTGATATCTGAATTTGCATAAGCAGTGCAAGTGCACTTCCTCAAACACAGGGAAGCACATTCCTTAAGGTTCATGCTTACATTAAACCAGGAGGTCTGCGTGTCTGGCAGTTTCACATCAGAGAACTTTGCAAATCCATCACCCTTCTGACAATCCAATGGAGTATTTGGAACACATCCATGGGACCAATCTGCCTCCTCCCATTTGCTTTGGAACTTTGGCCTAAATCCTTTCATACACTCACATTTTGGAGATTGGTCAATCTTACAGATGCCATATGCTCCACAAAATGCATAATTGTCACAGTCATCCCTCTGTGCAGTTGAGTAAAGAGTCCATCCAGTGTTTTTATCAGTCCATTTTAACTTCCGTAGAGAACCATCAGGATTTAACACATGCCTCAAAATAACAGAGCGATGAACAATATTATAAAATATATATATCTCCTTTTCATTAGAAACAAAGTTAAATGTGTAAACTGAGTTGTTTGTTAATTGAGGTATTCCACTATATCGAACACCATTCCATGGTCCTGCACGAAAGTTTACTACAAAACCATTCCTCAAAACTAGTTGTGGAAATCCATTTAGGTCAATCTCACAAGTGAAATTACCTTTAGAAGGGTCATCGGCACTCTTCCATGATGACAGGTACCAATCCAGGCCTGTTACTCTGTTTCTTCCAAGCTTCATACCTGGTAGAAGAGTATCGCCTGGATAATCAAAACTCTGCCATAGGAAGTTTTCTGGGTCACTATCATTGCCACTTCTCATAACAAGATTTCCAGATTCCAAAAGCTGAGCATTTGGATCCTCTGCAGAACGTGATGAATTAGAATTCCAAAGAATTCCATTAGTATCGTTGACCACAACAAGAATTCCCTGCTGAGTGACTTTTAAAACACCTGATGAATCAGCTAGTGGACTTTCTCTATTGGCAACCCATACCACTGTCCGAGGAGCCACTTTCTTGTACCATATCCCCAAGTATCGATTCTTGGAATTACCTGGACTGAAGAAACCCAATTCAAAGGTCCCACCTGCTGAAGTGATGGTCTCACCGTCTCTAATGTGTTGATTTACAGTTATGGTGTCTACTGCAATAGAGATTCTTATGAGGGAGAATACATAGGAGAAGACAAATACAACAGCTCTAAGAGCATTCATAGTTGTTCCTAGATAAGGAATGCCTGAGATTTTAGGTGTTTTTCATGTCTCCTTATATTTTTATTCCCCCTGTAAGATTTGTCACACATTTCTTCATACATCAAAGTCAATGTAACTTTCCATTGGTCAACCATAACTTGGGAAATCTGTTCATTCCATTTTTTTTTAATTTGTATTCTATGGTGTGGTCCCTTGAGTTGAATATATGAATGAACATCGCATCCACATCCAAATTTAATTTTCCATACCTTTGAAAATGGACTAGGGATTAGTTTATACTACTTAGTATGGCCAATCTTATCTCTTCTTTAATTAGAAGCATTACAAGTTGAAGTAAGGACCAATAACATATTTTAGGTGTTTTCCAAGTCTCCTTATATTTTCCTTTCCCTCCTAAGAATTGGCATTGGGTTTGATTGGTTTGACTTAGAGAAGAACATTACCTCCACATATATGCCTATCAGTAACATCCATCGTTGGACTAATTATCCAATGGTCATCATCTTCTCCTGCCTCCAAATTTGATTTTTCTATACCTCTTAAAATGGACTAGGTATTAGTTTATCCCTTTGAATCAAATATCCTAGATTACAACAATATATGACCAATCTCACCTTTTCTTTAGAGCTATGTTTCGTTCATGGAAAGTATTAAGAAAAGAAAAAAAAAAGTGGAGAAAAATAGTTTTCTCATATTTGGTTTCATTGTGGAAAATATGAAAGAAAATCAAAATTAATTTAAATTAGTTAGAAATTCATGCATCTTAAAATTATTTAGTCTTTATATAATGGAGGAAAGTAAGTAAAATAAGTTTGAAGAAGCATATAAAAATATTTTATTGACTTTGATTTTTTATTTATTTTTTTCCTTCACTCTTTTTTCTTGACATTTTTTCTCCCTATTTTCTTTTTCTCACATTTTTTCTCAAATTTTTCAAGAATCAAACATAACCTAAAAGAATTACAAGTTGACGTAAAAAAGACCAAGAACAAAATGAATGTTGTAGCAACCTTCTTTCCTTGCCAAAGTTTACAGGATAGGTTAGTTACAACTCACAGCCACTGGTAGGATTGAAATAAAAATGCATACAAGGAATACTGAAGAGTAGCTTTCATGACGTGTCATGATGTGCTAGGAAGACTTTTGGACTGACTAATTAGCCCAAAAGATGCCCACTGGCTACCGTTATTTGGAGTATCTTGAGAGAATGTTTCCATATCCACTGGCAATCTTTGCACCACTTTCCGATGCCATTATATCTCTCATCTCTGTAGCCACAATATCTAATCAAGCATGGACCAAGTTAGCAACCTTGTATGCCAATCAGTCTAAAGTCCGAATCATGGATCTTAAGGACAAGCTTACCTATGCAAATAAAGGAGACAACCATTACTGAGTACATGTATATAGTGCACAATGGATGGATTGGCTCTTGTCAATGTTCATATTAATGATGATGATGTTCAACTTCATGTTCTTCATGGTCTTAGGAAGGAGTCCAAAGATGTTTGCACTATAGTTTGAAATTGTAAGTTCTCATGACCTTTGAAGAGCTTCATGATGCATTGATTAAACATGAAAGGTCCCTAAAGGAAAAGAAGCTCACTCAAACAACTCACCTTTCACGCTACCAATTACTCTCAAAGATCAAGGGAGCCCACCAATCTCTAATCCAAGGGATCATACAACAAAGGTATCAATCTAAAGGCACCATGAACCCAATTTCTGATTGTGAGCATGGACATCAAAGCTGTAACCAGAACCACTCCAAGCTTCAATCTAATATGGTGTGTCAATTGTGACAAACCTGGCCACAATGCCAAACACTACTACCAAATTTGAGGGTATTCACCTAAAGCACCATAAGCTAATTATACCACTCAAATTAGTAGGTCAAATCCTTACCATTGGTTGACTGACTCTAAGGCATTACACCACATCACTTTCAACCCAAACAACTTGGGAACTCATTCTAAGTTTAACGGGAATGATGATTGTTGGGAAACCCAGATTGCTTTGTTCCTTGGACCCAAATCATGTAGGGTGCATGCATTTATCTCTAAGGCTCTTTATATCTAACAAAACATAAAAACATGGTGTCAAAAGCTAATATGATTAAATCTAGAGAATATTGAAAGGGAGAGGCAGGCATTTCTCGATGCTAGTGTGGATGAGTATATTGAGAAACCACTTACTGAAAAGTTGGCCTCTGTTACGAGAGAGATCCAAAATGCTTGAAAAAGAGTTGGACCAATAGAGGACTCTCACTATTTGGAACAAAAATTTTGTTTTAGAAATGCACTTCTCTTTCAAATCTTTGGCATAACATGGTCACTTATTTTGAGAACTAATTTTATGAATTTAAACATGCCAATGGTAAAAAAAATGTTCATTCACTGTAGGCTTAGCCTTCATTTTTGGGTGTTCATACTTTGATTAAACCAGGAATCCTGCCTGTCCGAGAGTTTCATACCAGATCACTTTACAACCTGTCACTAATCTGATGATCCAGTGGAGTAGTCCTTCCATACACTCACATTTTGAAAGCCTTCATGATAACTGAGCTATTAACAAGCTCATAAGTAGATACATCTCCATCTCTTCAAAAAAAAAAAAAAGGAAGCATATGTATAAACTGGGTTTGGTGTTAATTGAGGAAACCCACTAAATCGAACGCCATTCCGTTGTTAAGTGTGTTGCATGGACAATCAAAACTCTGCCATGGGAAGTTCACTATTATTTCAAATTTTATGACAAGATTTTTAAATTCCAAAATCTGAGTATTTGGACTCTGCAGAATGGATTATGCTATTAGCAACACCCGGGAATGGAAAGAGTTCCTTTAAATTCCTATAAATTGGCGGAGTGGGAATTATACCAGTCTCCATAGACACTTTCCTGTATCATATCCCTAAAGTCTGAATTTGTGGATCGAATTATCTGGGCTGAAAAGCCCCAGTTTAAAGTTGCCACCTGCTCCAATGATTATCTCACCATCTATAAAGAGCTGATTTACTGTTGACTTAATAGAATAAGACAATTTTGGTTGGTTGACCATGATCAATCAATCATTTTCCCTGGATATATATTCTAGCATTAGGTGGCATACATTCCCTTCAAATAAATAACAAAATCAATCCCAATTTACAGTTAGAATCTACTTAAATATCACATGTCAGCCCTTCAAAATAATTATGCACATTAGTCATTGTTTGTAGTCATATTTTTCCTTTTTGTTTATTTATTTTTATTTTTACTTGATTATGGCATGTTAAGATGGTAATCTCATTAAATTATTCCAGAGAGAAACCAAAACCCTTGTTAGAAGAAAAGAAAAAAAGACCAAAAATAGAGTCAAGGTTTCCTTAAAAGGTGCTAGTAATAAGTATTTTTAAAAAGAATAGCTTTTATTATATGATCATCTTTTATTATTGAACTTATATACTATGAATAACTATCATCATCCTTATAAAAAGCAGCAAAAAATATTGATCACCTAATAACATCTTAGATGAATCAAGGTTGAGAGGAGTTACTAAAAGTAATTGAGACATGAAATTTAAGCTTATATGGTCATAGGTCTAGAGATAACAAAACATTAACATGAAACATCTTATTCTATCGAGCTTCCAACACTGTGATGGGGGATTGAGTACCAGATGGAGAACTTGCTTCCATCATACTCCTATCAGTGAAGAAACAAGGCTCTTTGGGTTGAGGTAGTGTACCCTCACTACTCAACATCAAAACCACAAAATGCATGCTTGGTCGATCATTTGGGAAACGTTGCACACATAATAGGCCCAAATTGATTATGCGTATAACTTCAGATAGATTGCAGGTGTTCCCTAATGATGCATCAATAAATTCTGAAGACCTATCTTCTTTATAGAGTGTCCATGCCTAGACAATTGAAAAAAGGATCAACACTTGTTTTAATATTGAAATAGAGAAATATTACTTGATACTTACATGCCCAAGAAGATTAATGTTGCGATCTGGGTGGTTAAATCCTCTGTTTCTCTTCCCACTTACAATCTCTAACACCAAAACACCAAAGCTAAAAACATCGGATTTTGTGGAATACAATCCTTCACTTGCATACTCTGGAGACATATAACCTCTGTAGGAAGCCATTGAAGAAGAGGTTGAATTCACAAGCAACAAAGATAAGATTATATACACATCACTAGATATACTTACAATGTTCCAGCCACTCTTGTTGTATTTGCTTCCGTTTCATTTCCTCCAAAACTTCTTGCTATTCCGAAGTCTGAAATTTTGGGGCTCATTTCATTATCTAGTAAAATGTTTTCTGCTTTGAGATCTCTATGGATTATCCTGAGTCTAGAATCTTGATGAAGATAGAGAAGGCCTCGAGCTATCCCATTGATGATGTGGAAGCGCTTGGGCCAATCTAGTACCACGCTTCGCATTTGATCTGCCCATTTTTTATCATTCAAGTTAACTTGTTCTACCACTTGGATTGTTACAAATGGAAAATATTTCAAGAAACAAATTATTTCAAATTCCATGAGAGTTGTTTAGAGCAATGACATGTAAAAACAAAAGTAAGTATGATTAAAACTCATTCTCAATGATTAAAGAACATTGTCAAGGACACACAAATGGATAATGATCTTAATGGTAGGGATCAAAACCCCTAGTTTTTATACAAGAGCCACAAGATTAGAGAAAATAGAAGTAAGAAAGATTTTCTAGATAAATGCATCTACTCTTTATCTTATTCCCAACAATTTTTCTTTGAGATTGGTAAAATTTGTTATAAATAAAGAATTTTCCTAGCATATGCATAGAAGAAAAAAGAAAAAAAAAAAAAAAAAAGCCATTCTAGTAGACAAAGAAACTAAATAGTGGTTTTAGAGAGTCAAACCAAAAATAAACAAGTCCAAGCTTTTGTTGGGCAAGTATTCATAGATCAGCATCCTTTCTCTGCCATGAATGCAACATCCAAGAAGCTTTACAAGATTTCGATGTTGAAGTTTTGCAATGGATTCAGCTTCATTTTTGAACTCTTCTAATCCTTGTCTAGAAGTTTTTAACATCATCTTCACTGCTATTTCTTGTCCCTTTTGCAGTATTCCCTAAAAACAACACATTGTTTTTATTTTGAAAGCTTTGCAGATTAAATGAAACTTATCAATATTCAAAATGAGAAGCCCTAAACAAACTAGTGACACAAAAATGTTGGCACATATATTGGCTTCAAGACATTAAGGCATATATCTTAATGTGGCTTCATTTAGATACTATGAGGATTGGGGACAATGACAACTTCTCAATATGCTTAGATGTGTGTTTTTAACTTGTAAGTTGTTGCAGGGCATACCCTTACCTTGTAGACAGGCCCAAAACCACCCTCTCCAAGCTTATTGTCACTAGAAAAGTTATTGGTGGCATTCAATAATGTATCCAAGTCAAATAATGGTATCTCTAGGTGCTCCTGACCTTCATTGGTTTCATCTCCCTCAATATTGTGTTCCATGTATCCTACAAAATGGAGAATGGAATGAAAGATTAAAGAATGCATAAATCCTATATACAGAAATCATGAACTTGACCCATCTCCATGCCTAGATCATTTCATCATTTATCAAATCAAGCCATGTAAATCCCTTGCTCCTTTTTTGAGTAATACATAATCAGACAACGTGTGGAAGTACTTCTGACTAATGCACTTAGTGATACAAGCACTATGATTTGTTACTTGCCTCTTCTCTTTAGCTGCCTCTTCCTCTTCTTCAGCACACACAGGGTTAAGACCAGACTTAAAAGAACTATTCCTGTGATTGATATAGACATGGCAATGGCTTGCTTTTTCTTCTTCTTGGAGCTGCTATTTAGGCTTGACAAAGCATCTTGACACAAATGGAAAGAAATTAAGTAGGAAAGCCAGTAAATAAAATAGAAAAACTATAAATTCCTATGAGTAGTAACCACTGATCCAAAATATATTTTTAGTTTACGACCATGAAAGTAGAGTTCAAGGAACTGCAGTTGCCATAGGATTTGAGGGCACAAATCAATTGGTGTATTGGTGTGTTATAGCATCTAGCTTACTATAATTGAAATCTAAAAGAAAAATATTCCAACTTTAGAGTAGACCTCTGCTTTGCACTCTAGTCTTCAGAAAATAAGTATACTATTCCATGGAATAATGTGCTTGGCAGTTGGTCTCAGATTTTTCACACCAGCAATAATTGAGACAGAGGTAAAGCGTTAAGTCACAAAATCAAGGATAAAACTAGAGGCACGTATGCAAGGTGAACAACTGATTCAAAACCTTTGAATAAATATACCATGAAATTTGTATCAGATTTATGTTTCTTAGGCAACAAAAAGAAAAGTTTATACCTGATTCTGATGCAGCCATCCTTACGTAAAACTCTTGCCCATTTTGAGTGAAGTCTCTGATGTCAATCAAGTCACCAAACCAGAGCAAGCATCCACTTCCTTCTCCTCTGATATCTGAATTTGCATAAGCAGTGCAAGAGCAGTTCCTCAAGCACAGGGAAGCACATTCCTTAAGGTTCATGCTTTCATTAAACGAGGAGTTCCGCGTGTCTGCCAGTTTCACACCAGAGTACTTTACAAATCCATCACCCTTCTGACAATCCAGCGGAGTGCTTCGAATGCATCCATTTGACCAGTCTGCCATGTCCCAATTGCTTTGGAACTTTGGCTTAAATCCCTTCATGCACTCACATTTTGGAGATTCATCAATCTTACAGATTCCATATACTCCACATATTGCATAATTGTCACAGTCATCCCTCTGTGAAGTTAAGTAAAGAGTCCATTCATTTTTTTTATCAGTCCATATGAACCTCTGTGAATAACCATCAGGAGTTAACACACGCCTCACAAAAACAGAGCTGTTAACAAGATGATAAATAGTATATATCTCCTTTTCATTAGAAACATAATCAGATGTAAAAAGTGAGTTGTTTGTTAATTGTGGTATTCCACCAAATCGAACACCATTCCATGGTCCAGCACGAAACTTTACAGCTAAACCATTCCTCAAAAATGGTTGTGGAAATCCACTTAGATCAATCCCATAAGTAAAATTACCTTTAGAAGGGTCATCCGCACTCTTCCAAGATGACAGGTACCGATCCAGGCCTGTTACTCTGTTCCATCCAAACTTCATGCCTGGTAGAAGAGTATCGCATGGATAATCAAAACTCTGCCATAGGAAATTTTCCGGGTCACTATCATTGCCATTTCTCATAACAAGATTTCCTGATTCCAAAAGCTGAGCGTTTGGATCCTGTGCAGAACGTGATGAACTAGAATTCCAAAGAATTCCATTAGTACCGTTGACCAGAACAAGAATTCCCTGCTCAGTGACCTTTAAAACTCCCGATGAATCAGTTAGTGGACTTTCTCTATTGGCAACCCATACCACTGTCCCAGTAGCCACTTTCTTGTACCATATCCCCAAGTATCGATTCTTGGAATTACCTGGACTGAAGAAACCCAGTTCAAAGCTCCCACCCGCTGAAGTGATGGTCTCACCATCTGTAATGTTTTGATTTACAATTATGGTGTCTACTGCCACGGAGATTCTTAAGAGGGATAATACATAGGAGAAGATAACTGCAACTGTTGTAAGAGAATCCATAGTTGTTCCTAGATAGAAAATGCCTGAGATTTTAGGTGCTTTCCAAGTCTCCTTATATTTTTCTTTCCCCATGTAAGATTTTGCATAGGTTGCTTCATATATCAAAGTCACTGTAACTCTCCATCGTTAGCCATAACTCCGGAAATCTATTCATGTCATTGTTTTTATTGGCATTCAATGGTGGGGTCCCTTGAGTTAAATATATGAATGATTTGTATGACTTAGAGAAGAACATCTCACCCACATCCCCATCCACATTTAATTTTCCATACCTCTTAAAGTGGGCTAGGAATTAGTTTATACAACAAGTTGAAGTAAGGACCAATAACAGAATGAATGTTGTAGCAACCCTCTTTCAGGTCATTTACAGCTCACATACAGAGAACATTCATGTGGTCCAGTTTCTAATTAAACTTCAAATACTGAGTAGCTTTCACGACTTGTTAAATATTTGGATTCTCTAGTTTCCTTTTTTTTTTTCCCAACTTTGGAACGATGCCCACGTGACTTGTTGCCAGCACTTGACTCAAATTTATATGGGTGTATAGACTTGTTTACACCTTAGATATTGAAATGAAGCTTTGAGCGAAGTCATCACAGTTGGCTGGACCTGCATGGAAGTTGGTTATGCTCCTCCGGGTATAAAAATTTAGAAGAGGACTACTTTGTTCTCTCACAAGTCCCAAGGCTCCTTGAGCTTCAATGACTTGTTGTAGTGATTTGATGAGGGCATCTCTATCTCTGGGATGGCTGACACCGATCCTCTCAATCAACAAATAGCTCATACATTGTGATGAGGAAAGAATGATCTCAATCAATTGACAACTTACACGTTGATCATAATTAGAGAATCATAACTCCTTTTTGCTAAAGGACTTAGGAGCTTTGCATTATTTTCTTGGAATTAAAGTGTTTTGGGATTCCATAGGACTTTATCTAACTTGGTCCAAATATATACTTGACTTGTTAAAATGAACTAACATAGAACCAGCCAAAAGTTGCCCTACACTAGCAATTATGGGCTTACAGCTATCCAGTTCTAGTGCACCTAACTTGAACAATGAGAAGTTGTATCACAACACTGTAGGGGCATTACAATATCTCATGATTACTTGACTAAAATATCATACATTATAAACAAATCAAGTCAGTTTTTACAATTTCCAACTGATATGCGTCAGAAAGTTTGTAAATGAGTCTTGAGATACTTGCATGGGAGTATCGATCATGGCCTACACATTCAATCAGCTTCTGGTTTTAGTCTCACTAGCTTCTCAGATGCTGATTGGGTCAGATGTGTTGACGATCCAAGGTCTGTTAATGGCTTCTATGTTTTTCTTGGTCCTAACATTGTCTCATGGAGTTCACGTAAGCAAAAGTTCATTGCAAGGTCCAACACTGAGTCTTGATTCAAAGCATTCGCTCACACAGCAGCAGAGGTGACCTGGTTACAAGCCTTAAAAGATCTACAAGTCCCTAATTCTTCATGTCCTGTAATCTGGTGTGATAACATTAGGGTAGCTTGCATTACTGCAAAACTGGTTACACAAGCTCGCACCAAACAAATGGAAGTAGATGTCCATTTTGTACGTGACAAAGTGCTGCAGAAGGAGTTAGACATTCGGTATGTACCTACAAAAGATCAGGTAGCTGATATACTAACAAAGCCCTTGTCTATATCCCAGTTCAACATCCTTAAGGTCGAGCTCAATGTGAAGGTGTCCCCATTTCACTTGAGGTGGCATGTTTGACAGAATGTTGCAGTTACAAAATTAGTTTCAGAGTTAATTGAGTTTAGCTTTAACAGTTCCACAGTTAGTTGAGGTTAGATTTAGAATTAGATAAAAGAAAGAATCAGTTAGTCTCCAACCAACTTGTAATCTTCTCTATAGAAAGGAAAAGAGAGAAAGAAAAAACAGAGGTCAGTTGTATTTCTCGCATGCCGTGATTCTATCTCCAATGTTCTGCTCTGTTTTTCAGTCTCAACATCTTATCTCCTATGCAAGGTCCAACACTCGGCCAAGATTCAAGAGGCATGTTCATGCACACATTATGCCATATATTAAACTGTAATTGAAAGCTAAAACAACAAACATGTTGAAATTTTATGTGGACCGGTGCTAAACTTCAGGTTATTGGTGCTTTATATAAAAGAAACTGTTTTTCTCCTTGAAGTTTTGTGTCAAATTTACTTTTCTTCTGTTAGGAACAGATAAGTTCATACCTAATTCCGATGCAGCCATTCTTAAATAAAGCACTTGTCCATTTTCAGCTATAGCTACCAAATCGAATCACTAAACCAGGCAAAGCATCCACTTCCTCATTTATATGTGAATTAGCAACGCCCTTGAGGTTCATACTTTGATTAAACCATGAGCTCTACCTGTCCGGGAGTTTCATACCTGATAACTTTACAATTTGTCACTCATCTAATGAATTAGCCGAGTGGGAATTACACCAGTCTCCATAGACACTTTCCTGTATCATATCCCTAAGCCTGAATTTGTGGAGTTATCTGGGCTGAAAAACCCTAGCTCAAAGCCGCAAACAACTCCAATGATTACCTCACATCTACTGTTGACGTACATAGGATAAGAAAATTGTGGTTGGTTGGCCATGACCAATCAATCTTTTTCCGTGGATATATATTATTCTAGCATTAAGTGGCATATATTCCCTTCAAATAAATAACAAAATCAATCCCAATTTGCAGCTAGAATCTACTTAATTAACCTCTTGTTCTTGATGCTAAAGTGTTAAAAGGTCATATTTTTCTTTTTAATTTTTTTACTTGATTCTGACATGTTAAAATAGTAATCTTATTAACTTATTTAAGAGAGAAACCCCTTTTTTAGCAGATATCAAATATCAACAAAAGACCAAAAACAGAGTCAAGGTTTCTCTACAAGGTGCAAGTAATTAGTATTTTTTTTTATAAGAATAGCTTTTTTAATATGGTCAACTTCTATCATTGAACTTACATACCATGAATAACTATCATAATCGATACAAAAAGACAGCAGCAAAGACTGATCACCAAATAACATCTTAGATGAGTCTTTTGTTAGAAGCTAAGCAGTATGATTGCAAAAAAGTTGCCAAATGTAGTTGAAACTTAAGCTTATATTGTCATAGGTCTAATGACAACAAAACATCAACATGAAGCATCTTCTATCGAGCTTCCAACAATGTGATGGTGGGTTGAATACCAGAGGAAGAATTTGCATCCATCATATTCCTATCAGTGAAGAAACAAGGCTCTTTGGGCCGAGGTAGTGCCCCCTCACTACCCAACATCAGAATCACAGAGTGCATGCTTGGTCGATCATCCGGGAAACGTTGTACGCATAATAGGCCCACATTGATTGAACGTAGCACTTCAAATAGATTGCAGGTGTTCACTATTGATGTATCAATAAATTCTAAAGACCCACCTTCTATATAGAGTGTCCATGCCTAAAGAATTGAAAAGAGGATCAGCACTGCCTTTATATAGTGAAATAAGGAAATAAGAAAATATTACCCAATACTTACATGCCCAAGAAGATTAAGGTCATGGCCTGGGTGGCTAAATCCTCTGTTTCTCTTCCCACTTACAATCTCTAGCAACAAAACACCAAAGCTAAAAACATCGGATTTTGTGGAATACAATCCTTCACTTGCATACTCTGGAGACATATAACCTCTGTAGGAAACCGTTGAAGAAGGGGTTAAATTCACAAGCAATGGAGATAAAGACTTTATACATATCACTAAATATACTTACAATGTTCCAGCCACTCTTGTTGTGTTTGCTTCAATTTCATTTCCTCCAAAACTTCTTGCTATTCCGAAGTCTGAAATTTTGGGGGTCATTTCATTATCTAGTAAAATATTTTCTGCTTTGAGATCTCTATGGATTATCCTGAGTCTAGAATCTTGATGAAGATAAAGAAGGCCTCGAGCAATCCCATTGATAATAAGGAAGCGCTTAGGCCAATCTAGTACCCTGCTTCGCATGTGATCTGTCCATTTTTTTTATCATTCAAGTTAACCCATTCTACTACTTGGATTATTGAAAATAAATGAAAACCATTTCAAGAAACAAATGATTACAAATTTCAAGAGAGTTGTTCAAAGCAAACATATAACAATAAAAGTGAGTATAATTGAAACTCATTCTCAATGACTGAAAAACATTGTCAAAGAGACACAAATAGATAATGGATCTTAATGGTAGGGTTCCAAAATCCTAACTTTTTAAAAAAATGTTAGAGAAAATAAAAATATGAAAAATGTTCTAAATAAATGCATCTATGCTTTATCTTGGCCCTAAGGATTTTTCTTTGAGATTTGTCAAATCCATGGTAAATAAAGAATTTCCCTAGCATGTATAGGAGAAGAGAGATAAAAGAGAAGCTACTCAATTAGACAAAGAAACTATATAGTGGTTTTAGAGAGTCGAACCAAAAATGTACAAGTCCAAGCTTTTGTTGGGCATGTATTCATAAATCAACAATCTTTCTCTGCCATGAATGCAACATCCAAGAAGCTTTACAAGATTTCGGTGCTGAAGTTTTGTAATGGATTCAACTTCATTTTTGAACTCTTTTAATCCTTGTCTAGAAGTTTTTGACATCATCTTTACTACTATTTCTTGTCCTTCTTGCAATATTCCCTGAAAACATCATATTCTTTTTATTCTGAAAGCTTTTCAATTTAAAAGAAACTTGTCCATATTCAATATGAAGAGTCCTAAAGAAACTAGAGACACAAAAATGTTGGCACATACATCGGCTTCAAAACTTTAAGGCGTATAGTGGCCTTGATACATGTTGTTTCATTTAGATACTATGAAGATTGGGGACATCAACTACTTCTCAAGATGCTTAGCTATGTATCTATAATGTTTTATTAACTTGTAACTTGTCTTATCCAAAAGGAAAAGTATAACCCTACCTTATAGACAGGTCCAAAACCACCCTCTCCAAGTTTATTGTCACTAGAAAAGTTATTGGTGGCATTCAATAATGTATCCAAGTCAAATAATGGTAAATCTAGATGCTCTTGGCCTTCATTGTTTTCACCTTCTTTTGATTTATGATCCATGTATTCTGCAAAATGGAGAATAAAATGAAGGATTAAAGAATTCACCAACCTGGAATTTAGCCCATTTCCAAGCCTAGATCATTTCATTATTTCTAAAATCAAGCCAAGTCAATCTATTGCTCCTTTTTTTATTATTATTACATAATCAAACAACGTGTAGAAGTACTTTTGACTAATACATATGGTGATACAAACACTATGATTTGTTACTTACCTTTTTTCTGTAGCTGCTTCTTCCTCTTCTTGAGCACATACAAGATCAGGACTGGACTTAAAAAAACTATTCCTGTAATTGATATAGAGATGACAATGACCTGCTTTCTCTTCTTCTTGGAGCTACTATTTATGCTTGAAGAAGCTTCTTGACACAAAAGGAAAGAAATTAAGAAGGAAAGCTAGGAAATAAATTAGAAAAACTATAAATTCCTATGAACAGTAACTATTGATCTAAAATATATTTGTTGTTTACAACCATGAAGGTAGAAGTTCAAGGAGCTGCAATTGCCATAGGATTTGAGAGCACAAATCAGTTGGTGTATTGGTGTGTTATAGCATCTATCTTAATACAATTGAAATCTAAAAGAAAAATATTCCAACTTTTGAGTAGACCTCTACTTTGCACTCTAGTCTTTAGAAAATACGTATACTATTCCATGAAATAATGTGCTTGGCAGTTGGTCTCAGATTTTTCACATCAGCAATAATTGAGACGGAGGTAAATTAAGATTTAAGTTGCAAAATCATGGGATTGAACTAGAGGCACATATGCAAGGTGAACAACTGATTCAAAACTTTTGAGTAAATATACCATGAAATTTGTTTGAGATTTATGTTTCCCAAGTAAGAAAAAGAAAAGTTTATACCTGATTCTGATGCAGCCATCCTTGCATAAAACTCTTGCCCATTTTGAGTGAAGTCTCTGATGTCAATCAAGTCATCAAACCAGAGCAAACATCCACTTCCTCCTCCTCTGATATCTGAATTTGCATAAGCAGTGCAAGAGCAGTTCCTCAAGCACAGGGAAGCACATTCCTTAAGGTTCATGCTTTCATCAAACCAGGAGTTCCGCGTGTCTGGCAGTTTCACACCAGAGTACTTGACAAATCCATCACCCTTTTGACAATCCAGCGGAGTACTTCGAACGCATCCCTTTGACCAGTCTGCCATGTCCCAATTGCTTTGGAACTTTGGCCTAAATCCCTCCATACACTCACATTTTGGAGATTCATCAATCTTACAGATTCCATATACTCCACATATTGCATAATTGTCACAGTCATCCTTCTGTGTAGTTGAGTAAAGAGTCCATTCATTTTTTTGATCAGTCCATGTGAATCTTCGTGAATAACCATCAGGAGTTAACACAAGCCTCAAAATAACAGAGCTGCTAACTAGAGAATAAATAAAATATATCTCCTTTTCATTAGAAACAAAATTAAATGTATAAACTGAGTTGTTTGTTAATTGAGGTATTCCACTATATCGAACACCATTCCATGGTCCTGCACGAAACTCTACAGCTAAACCATTCCTCAATAATTGTTGTGGAAATCCACTTAGATCAATCCCATAAGTAAAATTACCTTTAGAAGGGTCATCAGCACTCGTCCATGATGACAGGTACCGATCCAAGCCTGTTACTCTGTTCCTTCCAAACTTCATGCCTGGTAGAAGAGTATCGCATGGATAATCAAAACTCTGCCATAGGAAGTTTTCTGGGTCACTATCATAGCCATTTCTCATAACAAGATTTCCAGATTCCAAAAGCTGAGCGTTTGGATCCTGCGCAGAACGTGATGAATTAGAATTCCAAAGAATTCCATTAGTACCGCTGACCACAACAAGAATTCCCTGCTGAGTGACCTTTAAAACACCTGATGAATCAGTTAGTGGACTTTCTCTATTGGCAACCCATACCACCGTCTGAGGAGCCACTTTCTTGTACCATATCCCCAAGTATCGATTCTTGGAATCACCTGGACTGAAGAAACCCAATTGAAAGGTCCCACCCGCTGAAGTGATGGTCTCGCCATCTCTAATGTGTTGATTTACATTTATGGTGTCTACTGCAGTGGAGATTCTTAAGAGGGAGAATACATAGGAGAAGATGAACACAACTGTTGCAAGAGCATCCATAGTTGTTCCCAGATAAAAAATGCCCAAGATTTTAGGTGCTTTCCAAGCCCCCTTATATTTTCCCTCGCCCCCTAGGATATAGCATTGTGTTTGACTTGTATGACTTAGAGAAGAACATCACCTCCACCGTTCATCATTGGAGGTCCTTCATCCAAATTAGATTTTTCTATACCTCTTAAAATTGAGTAGCTATTAATTTATCCCTTACAACAATTTATGAACGATCTCATCTTTTCTTTAGAAGAATTACAAGTTGAAGTAAAGAAGACCAAGAACAGAGTGTTGGATTTTTGACAAGTATACAATAGTTTAAAAAAGAATAATTCATAAACTAACATAGTGAACAAAAATATTTTTAAATCTACGGTTTTTGCTAAGTGGGAAAAAGAAATTAAATTTGAAGTAAAAATAGTCTCTTATGGGCAAAAATGTATTTTGAAGAGATGAATTTTAAAATTCTTTAAAAAACAAAATTTATAGGCCAAGATCGTCTCTTGAATAAAATATTTCTTTTTATTATTTTTTTAGAAAAGTTCTAGACAAAAATCCTTTATGCAAAAATGTGTTTTGAGGAGATGAGTTTTAAAAATTCTTTAAAAAACAAAATTTGTAGGCTAAATTGGTCTCTTAAATAAAAGATTTCTTATTATTATTATTTTAAAAAAAAGTCTAAAATTGTCTATTGAAGAGACGATTTCATAAAAAATAAAAAAAAAAAAAAAAAAAAAAAAGAAAAAGAAAGAAATAGAAGGAGTTCTTATTTTTAATAATACTTTAATTAATAATATATTTTAATAATAAAATTAATATAAATATATGCATTGTAATATTAATTAATTTAAGTTTATTATATTTGATATATTATTTATAATTATAATATTTATAAAAGTATAAATTATATTTAGCATCTACTATTAAAAAAAATACTATTTTACGTTGAGATAAATATCGATAACAAAAATATTTTGATCTTTATCACCAATTTTATTTCTAAATTAATTTAATTAATTGTAACTATAAATAGAAATTAGTTTTATTTTATTTTATTTTTTATTTATAATATAAATAATACATATTTTTAATTTTGAAACTTTATCTACTACTTTCTTGTTCCTTTTAAATTTCATATTAAAACAAATCTATTATCAATTTTATTTTATTTGAGTTTATAAAAAATAATTTTATTACCTATTTCTTTTTTTAGTTTATTAAATATATATATTTTTTTTACAAATTGAATAATTTTTTATTTTTAAATTAATTTTATTAGATAAACTTTAAAAATAAAAATATTATTCTTTAATTTAAAATTTAACGGTAAAAAAATAGAGAAAAATAAATTATTTTTAAATTGATTAATACTCAAAAAATTATTTGTTTCATTTTAAATTGATTAATATTCAAAAAATTATATCTCTTAAAGTTGAAATTTTTATTCAAAATTAATTTGTTGAATAATAAATTGGTTTATTTTTCTATATTTTATTTCTTTTACTATTAAATTTTAAATTTTAAAAACATTTTTTATTTTAAAGCTTATCTAATAAAATTAATTTCAAAATTAAAACGAAAAAAAATCATTCATTTTGTAAAAAATAAAAAATAAAAATTACTAAACTAAAAAAGGAAATTTATAATAAATTTATTATTTTATAAACTCAATTTTCACCTCAAATTAATAATAGTTTTTTTTCTTAATTTGAAAGTGAAACGAACAAAAAGTAATAGATAATATCTAAAAATTAAAATATTTATTATTTATCTTATAAATAAAAAATAATATAAAACTAAATGAGTTTCTAGTTAGAGTTATAATTAATAAAATTAATTTAATGATAAAAATTGGAGATAAAGATCAAAATATTTTTTAAATCAATATCTAAATTAATATAAAATAGTGTTTTTTAAATATAAAATGCCAAACATAATTTATACTTATATATATATATTAGTATTGATAAATAATATATCCCAATAAATACAATTATTTTTATATATTAAATTTAATAGATAAAATTAATTAATTAATTCTATAATACATATATTTATAATAATTATATTATTATACAAATGTTATGTGTTTTATTATTTTTAATGATATTTTTAATTAATAATACAATGCTACATCATTTAAAAATATGAGGTGATGACCAAAATAATTTTTTAATTAATATAAATTTATAAATATAACTTATACTTTTATAAATATTATAATTATAATAATATATCAATAATAATAAACATAAAATCAATTAAATTTATAATACATATATTTATAATAATTTTATTATTTAAAAATATTATTAGTTAAAATATTATTAAAAATCATAAAACATGGAAAAAAAATTTAATTTTTTGAAATCGTTTGGAGAAGATTTCTTCCCTCAATTTTTTTTTTTTTTTTTGAAGAAATTGTCTCCTGATTTTCTATTTTTTTATTTCCTATAGCCAATAATTTTAATAAAAAATAAATAAATATCATCTTTTGAAGAGACTATTTTAGTTTGAATTTTTTGTAAAATTTTTTTAAAAATTTGAAAAGACTATTTTTACTTAGAACTTAAAAATAATAATAATAATAATAATAATAATAATAATAATAAGAAATCGTGTCTAGAGACAATTTTAGCTTATATATATTTTGAAAGAATTTTTAGAAATTATCCCTTCAAGAATTGATTTTTGCATATTATATATATATATATAAAGAAAATAAATCATCTTTTGAAGAAATGATTTTAACTTCAATTCCAATCTCTCTTTCCTAATTGATAAAAACTACCAGTATTTTTTTCAGAGTAGCTTTCATGAGTTGTTAGGATGTGCTAGGAAGACTTTTGAACTGACTAACTTGCCCAAAAGACACGCCTGCTGGCTATTGTTATTTGGATTCTCTAATTTTTTTTTTTCCAACTTTGGAACTATCCTCACGCGACTTGTTACCAGCTTTGGACACAAAGTCATATGGGCGTATAGACTCGTGGCCACCTTAGATATTGAAATCAAGCTTTGAGCAAAGTCATCGCAGTCGGTCAGAACTGCAAGGAAGTTGGTTATGCTCCGGTATAAAATCAAAAAGTGGTATAAAAATCGAAAAGGCCAACAAAGGCCGTTTGATTCACTCCATCACCCTCCTCTTAGTTTGAGTGTCACGATTCAAGTCCCCATAATTGGAATCATTTACCATCCAATCAAGTCAAGAGTGAATTCACGGAGGACTACTTTGTTCTCACACGAGTACCAAGACTCCTATATAACCTTCAATGACATCTTATAGTGATTTGACAAGGGCATCTCTATCTCTGAGCGAAATAGCTAACACCCATCCTTAAATCTCTTAGAGGCAATGGACTATAAGGAAAGAATTACCTTTTATAAAAATCCTCTCAATTGTCCAATAGCTCATACATTGATATATAGAAACAGTCATCTCAACCGATCAGCGGCTCACACACTGATCATAATTAGAACATCACATAATCACCTCCTTTGATTAGGACTATAAATTATTCCAGAAATGTAGCAGAAGGGCTCTTGTAGCAACTCTCTTTCCTTGCCAAAGTTAACAGGACATGTCAGTTACAACTTACAGCCACTGGTAGGATTGAAAATAAAAAAGCATACAGCCGATATTCAGGTGGTCCAGTTTCTGATTAGCACCAAATACTGAGTAACTTTCACAACTTGTCAGGATGTGCTAGGAAGACTTTTGAACTGACCAACCGGCCCAAATGACACGCCTGCAGGCTACTGTGATTTGGATTCTCATTACTTTTTACTTCTTTTTTCTTTTTTTCTTTTTTTTCTTTTTTTTTTTTTCTCAAACTTTGGAATTCTCTCGTGACTCAAATTTATATGGGTGTATAGACGTGTTTACACCTTAGATAATGAAATCAAGCTTTGAGAAAAGTCACCAAAGTCAGCCGGACCTGCATGGAAGTTGGTTATGCTCTCCGGGTATAAAAATAAAAAAGGGGATCTCCTTGAGCTTCAATGACTTCTTGTAATGTCTTAGGGGCTATGGATATAAGGAAACAATCATCACATACAAGGGAAGAATCCTCTCAATCAACAAATAGCTCATACATTGCAAAGAGGGAAGAATGATATCAATCAATTAACTGCTCACACACTGATCATAATTAGAGCATCACAGAGCCTTTTCAGTAAAGGACTTGAGAGCTTTGCATTATTTTCTTGGAATTGAAGTGTTTCTCACTCAGTCCAAATACGTACTTGACTTGTTAAAACCAAGTAATACGGAACAAGCCAAAAGTTGCCCTACACTAGCAATTATGTGCCTACAGCTATCTAGTTCTAGTGGACCTAAGTTGAACAATGAGAAGTCGTATCAGAACACTGTAAGGGCATTACAATATCTCACAAATACTCAAGTAGAAATATCTTACATTGTAATTAAATTAAGTTTTTACGTTGTCCCACCGATATGTATCGGAGAGGTTGTAAATGAGTTTTGACATACTTGCATGGGAGTATTGATTGTGGTCTGCACAATCAATCAGCTTCTGGATTCAGTCTCACTAGCTTCTCAGATGCTAATTGGGCCAGTTGTGTCGATGAACGAAGGTCCACCAATGGCTTCTATGTTTTTCTTGCAGTCCTAACATTGTCTCATGGAGTTCACGTAAGCAAAAGGTTGTTGCAAGGTCCAACACTGACTTGGGATACAAAGCATTGGCTCATGCGGCAATAGAGGTGACCTGGCTAAAAGAGCTACAAGTGCCCAGCTCTTCATGTCCTGCAATCTAGTGTGATAAGATTGGGGTAGATTGCATTGCTGCAAACCTAGTTGCACATGCTCGCACCAAACACATTGGAGCAGATGTCCATTTTGTATGTGACAAAGTGCTGCAGAAAGAGTTAGACATTCAGTATGCACCTACAAAAGATCAGGTAGCAGGTATACTAACAAAGCCCTTGTCTGTATCTCGGTTCATCGTCCTTAAGGTTGAGTTCAATGTGAAGGCGTCCCCATTTCGCTAGAGATGGCGTTCTGGACAGAATTAGTTAAGGCTAGCTTTTAAAATTTCATACTTGGTACAGGTTAGTTTTAGAATTAGATGAAAAACAGAATTAGTTACGGTCTCCGACCAATTTGTAATCTTCTCTATATAAAGGAAAAGAGAGAAAGAAGAAAGAGAGGTCAGTTGTGTTTCTCTCAGGCTGTGATTATATCTCTATGTTCTGCTCTGTTTTGCACTCTCAACATCTTATCTCCTGTGATGAACATCCTAACAGGCCCAGATTCAAGAGGCATGTTCATGCATGCATTATACAATATATTAAATTGTAATTGAAAGTTAAAACAACAACATGTTGAAGTTTTATGTGGAACAGTGCTTAAACTTCAGATAATAGGTGCTTTTATATAAAAGAAACTGTTTTCCTCCTTGAAGTTGTGTCAAATTTACTTTTTTTATGTAAGGAACGAACAGATAAGTTCATACCGAATTCTGATGCAGCCATTCTTAAATAAAGCTCTTGTCCATTTTCAGCTATATCTATCAAATCAAATCACTAAACCAGGCAAAGCATCCACTTCCTTGTTTATATCTGAATTTGCATAAGCAGTATGAGAGCAGACGCTTGAGCCCCACCCAATGCCCTCGAGGTGAATCTCATACCAGATTACTTTACAACCTGTCACTCATCTGATAATCTAGTGGAGTGGTCCTTCCATACACTCAAAATTTAAAAGGCCTCATGATAACTGAGTTATTAGAAAGTTCATATGTAGACGCATCTCCTTTTCATTAAAAACAGAAGCATATGCACAAACCGGGTTTGGTGTTAATTGAGGAAACCCAATAAATTGAACATCATTCCAATGTCAGAGCAAAATGTCATAGCTGAGCGATTCCTTAGAATTAGTTGTGGAAAGCCATTAGGATCAAGCCAATATATGAAATCACCTTTAATAGGGTCCACCGTGCTCTTCCATGAGGATAGGAACCAATCCGGACCTGTCACTGTGTTTCTTCCAAATTTCATGCCTTGTAGAAGAGTTGCAGGGATAATCAAAACTCTGCCAAGGGAAGTCTCTGGATCACTATCATCTCCAATTTTCATGACAAGATTTTCAAATTCCAAAAGCTCAATATTTAGACCTTCTTCATGAATGGATTGCACTTGTGAATGGATAGAGTTCCCTGGTCCATGACCTTTAAAATTCCCGTTGAATTAGCTGATTGGGAATTATACCACTCTCCATAGACACTTTCCTGTATCAAATCCCTAAGTCTGAATTTGTGGAATTACCTGGGCTGAAAAACCCCAGTTTAAGGCTGCCAACAGCTCCAGTGATTACCTCACTATCAATAAGGAGTTGATTTACTGTTGACTTACATAGAAAAAGACCATTTTGGATGGTTGGGCATGATCAATCAATCAGTTTTCCTGGATGAATATTCTAGCACTAAGTGGCATATATTCCCTTCAATGAAATAACAAAATCAATCCCAATTTACAGCTAGAATCTATGTAAATCTCACATGTCAGCACCACAGAATAATCAGGCACATTAGTTATTGCTTTTGGTTTCACTGATTTCTGTAATTGTTTATATTAATAACCTCTTGTTCTTGATGCTGAAATGTTAGAAGGTCATATTTTTCTTTTTTCTTTTTTTGCATTACTTGATTCTGACATATTAAAATAGAAATCTCATTAAATCATTCAAGAGAGAAACCAAAACCCTTTTTAGAAGAAATGAAAGATCAGCAAAAGATCAAAAACAGAGTCAAGGTTTCCCCTACAATCTGCAAGTAATTAGTATTTTTGAAAAGAATAGCTTCCATTATATGGTCAACTTCTTTATTGAACTTATATACTATCAGTAACTATCATTATCCATACAAAAAGTAGCAGCAAAGACTAATCACTTGACAGCATCTTATATGAGTCTTTTGTTGGAAGCTAAGCAGTGTGGTTGAGAAAAGTTGCCTAAAGTAGTTGAAGTCAGAGGTCTAAAGACAACAAAACATCAACATGAAGCATCTTCCATGAAGCTTCCAACAGTGTGATGGTGGATTGAGTACCAGAGGAAGAATTTCCTTCCATCATATTCATATCGGTGAAGAAATAAGGCTCTTTGGGCTGAGGTAGTGCACCCTCACTACCTAACATCAGAACCACAGAATGCATGCTTGGTCGATCCTCTGGGAAACGTTGCACACATAATAGACCCAAATTGATTGAGCATAGCACTTCAGATAGATTGCAGGTGTTCCCCATTGATGCATCAATAAATTCTGAAGACCTATCTTCCATAAAGAATGTCCATGCCTAGACAGTTTAAAAGAGGATCAACACTACTTTTATATATTGAAATAAGGAAATATTACCTAATACTTACATGCCCAAGAAGACTAAGGTCGTGATACGGGTGGTTAAATCCTTTGTTTCTCTTCCCACTTACAATCTCTAGAACCAAAACACCAAAGCTAAAAACATCGGATTTTGTGGAATACAATCCGTCCCTTGCATACTCTGGAGACATATAACCTCTGCAGGAAACAATAAAGAAGGGGTTAAATTCACAAGCAATGGAGATAAAGACTTTATACATATCACTAAATATACTTACAATGTTCTAGCCACTCTTGTTGTGTTTGTTTCAATTTCATTTCCTCCAAAACTTCCTGTTATTCCGAAGTCTGAAATTTTGGGTATCATTTTATTATCTAGTAAAATGTTTTCTGCTTTGAGATCTCTATGGATTATCCGGAGTCTGGAATCCCAATGAAGATAAAGAAGGCCTTGAGCAATCCCATTGATAATGAGGAAGCGCTTAGGCCAATCTAGCATCTTGCTTTGCATTTGATCTGTCCATTTTTTTATCATTCAAGTTAACCAATTCTACTACATGGATTATTTGAATATAAATGAAAAATATTTCAAGAAACAAATCATTTCAAATTCCATGAGAGTTGTTTAGAGCAATGACATATGAAAACAAAAGTAACTACAATTGAAGCTCATCCTTAGTGATTAAAGAACATTGTCAAGGAGACACAAATAGATAGTGGATCTTAATGGTAGGGTTCAAAACCCCTAAATTTTTATATAAGAGCCAAAATGTTAGAGAAAATAAGAGTAAGAAAGATTTTCTAGATAAATGCATCTATGCTTTATCTTGTCCCCAACAATTTTTCTTTGGGATTTGTTAAATCCAATGTGAATAAAGATTTTTCCAAGCATGCATAGGAGAGGAAAAAGAAAAGAGAAGTCAATCGACTAGGCAAACAAACTATATAGTGGTTTTAGAGAGCCAAACCAAAAATAAAAAAGTCCAAGCTTTTGTTAGGCATGTGTTCATAGATCAACAATCTTTCTCTGCCATGAATGCAGCATCCAAGAAGCTTTACAAGATTTCGGTGTTGAAGTTTTGCAATGGATTCAACTTCATTTTTGAACTCTTTTAATCCTTGTCTAGAAGTTTTTGACATCATCTTCACTGCTATTTCTTGTCCCTCTTGCAATATTCCCTGAAAACATCACATTCTTTTTATTATGCAAGCTTTGTAGATTAAAATAAACTTATTGATATTCAATACAAGGAGTCCTAAAGAAACTAGAGATACAAAAATGTTGGCACATACACTGGCTTCAAGACTTTAAAGCATATAGTGGCCTTGGTACATGTTGCTTCATTTAGATACTATGAGGATTGGGACATCAACTACTTCTCAAGATGTTTAATTGTGTATCTATAATGTTTTATTAACTTGTAACTTGTCTTCTTGCCCAAAGGGCAAAGTATGACCATACCTTATAGACAGGTCCAAAACCACCCTCTCCAAGCTTATTGTCACTAGAAAAGTTATTAGTGGCATTTAATAATGTATCCAAGTCAAATAATGGTAACTCTAGATGCTCTTGGCCTTCATTGTTTTCACCTCCTTTTGAATTGTGTTCCATGTATGCTGCAAAATGGAGAATAGAATGAAGGATTAAAGAATTCACAAATCCAGAATTTAGCCTATTTCCAAGCCTAAATCATTTCATTATTTCTAAAATCAAGGCAAGTCAATCCATTGCTTTTTTTTTATTTATTATTATTATTATTACGTAATCAGACAATGTGTAAAAGTACTTTTGACTAATACATATGGTGGTAAAAGCACTATGATTTGTTACTTACCTTTTCTCTTTGGTTGTTTCTTCCTTTTCTTGAGCACATACAAGGTCAGGACTAGACTTAAAAGAACTATTCCTGTAATTGATATAGAGATGATAATGACCTGTTTTTTCTTCTTCTTGGAGCTGCTATTTATGCTTGAAGAAGCTTCTTGACACAAAAGGAAAGAAATTAAGAAGGAAAGCCAGGAAATGTAACAGAAAAACCATAAATTACTATGAGCGGTAACCATTGATCCAAAATATATTTCTAGTTTACAACCATGAAAGCAGGAGTTCAAGGAACTATAATTGCCATAGGATTTGAGGGCACAAATCAGTTGGTGTATTGGTGTGTTGTAGTATCTAGCTTACTAGAATTGAAATCTAAAAGAAAAATATTCCCAAGTTTTGAGTAGACCTCTGCTTTACACTCTAGTCTTTAGATAATACGTATACTATTCCATGAAATAATGTGCACGGTAGTTGGTCTCAGATTTTTCACATCAGCAATAATTGAGACAGAGGTAAAGCTTTAAGTCACAAAATCAAACGATAAAACTAGAGGCACGTATGCAAGGTGAACAACTGATTCAAAACCTTTGAATAAATATACCATGAAATTTGTATCAGATTTATGTTTCTCAGGTAAGAAAAAAGAAAAGTTCATACCTAAGTCTGCCGCAGCCATCCTTACATAAAACTCTTGCCCATTTTCAGTGAAGTCTCTGATGTCAATCAAGTCACCAAACCAGAGCAAGCATCCACTTCCTCCTCCTCTGATATCTGAATTTGCATAAGCAGTGCAAGAGCAGTTGCTCAAGCACAGGGAAGCACATTCCTTAAGGTTCATGCTTTCATTAAACCAGGAGCTCCGTGTGTCTGGCAGTTTCACACCAGAGTAGTTTACAAATCCATCACCCTTCTGGCAATCCAGTGGAGTACTTCGAACGCATCCATTTGACCAGTCTTCAATGTCCCAATTGCTTTGGAACTTTGGCCTAAATCCTTTCATACACTCACAGTTCGGAGATTGGTCAATCTTACAGATTCCATTTACTCCACATATTGCATAATTGTCACACTGATCCCTCTGTGCAGTTGAGTAAAGAGTCCATTCATTTTTTTTATCAGTCCATATGGACCGCTGAGCTTCACCATCAGGAGTTAACACAAGCCTCATAATAACAGAGCTGTTAACAAGAGAATAAATAAAATACATCTCCTTTTCATTAGAAACATATTCATAACTATAAACTGGGTTAATTGTTAATTGAGGAATCCCACTGAATCGAATACCATTCCATGGTCCAGGGCGAAATGCTACAGCTAAACCATTCCTCAAAAGTAGTTGTGGAAATCCACTAGGATCAATCCAATAAGTAAAATTACCTTTAGAAGGGTCATCAGCACTCTTCCACGATGACAGGTACCGATCCAGGCCTGCTACTCTGTTCCTTCCAAGCTTCATGCCTGGTAGAAGAGTATCGCATGGGTAATCAAAACTCTGCCATAGGAAGTTTTCTTGATCCCTATCATTGCCATTTCTCATAACAAGATTTCCAGACTCCAAAAGCTGAGCGTTCGGATCCTGTGCAGAACGTGATGAAGTAGAATTCCAAAGAATTCCGTTAGTACCGTTGACCAGAACAAGAATTCCCGGCTGAGTGACCTTTAAAACTCCTGATGAATCAGTTAATGGACTTTCTCTATTGGCAACCCATACCACAGGCTTTTTAGACGCTTTCTTGTACCATATCCCCAAGTATCGGTTCTTGGAATTACCTGGACTGAAGAAACCCAGTTCAAAGCTCCCACCAGCTGAAGTGATGGTCTCACCATCTGTAATGTTTTGATTTACAATTATGGTGTCTACTGCCACGGAGATTCTTAAGAGGGATAATACATAGGAGAAGATAACTGCAACTGTTGTAAGAGAATCCATAGTCGTGTTCCTAGATAGAAAATGCCTGAGATTTTAGGTGCTTTCCAAGTCTCCTCGTATTTTCCCTTGCCCCCTAAGATTTGGCATTGTGTTTGACTTGTATGACTTAGAGAAAAGCATCACCTCCCATAGATGGACTAATTATCCAGTGGTCATCATCTTCTCCTTAATCCAAATTTGATTTTTCTATACCACTTAAAATGGGCTAGGTATTAGTTTATCCCATATTAGAACAATGTGTGGCCAATCTCACCTTTTCTTTAGAAGAATTACAAGTTGAAGTAAAGAAGTCCAAGAAGAGAATCAATTTTGGATTTTTTTTTATAAGTGTAAGGTAGTTTAAAAAAAATTATTCCTGAACTACCATCATAATAGAAAAAATATTTCCAAATTTATCATAGTTTTTATCAAGTAGGAAAAAGACATTAAATTTGAAGTAAAAATAACCTGATATAGGCAAAATTTCTCTTAAAGAAATTATTTTTAAAAATTATTTAAAAAAAAAAAAAAGAAAGAAAAGAAAAGAAAAGAAAAAGAAAGAAATAAAGGAGAGTTCTTATTTTTAATATATTTTAATTAATAATATATTTTAATAATAAAATTATTATAAATATATATATATTGTAAAATTAATTGATTTTCAATACTATTTTCTATTAAGTTAGATATTGATAAAAAAATATTTAGGTCTTTATTACCAATTTTATCTCTAAATTAATTTACTTAATTGTAATTATAAATAGAAATTAGTTTAATTTTATATTATTTTTATTTACAATATAAATAATAATTATTTTAATTTTTAAACTTTATTTTCTTGTTCCTTTAAATTTCGTATTAAAAAATCTATTATCAATTTTATGCTATTTGAGTTTATAAAAAATAAATTTATTACCGATTTCTTTTTTTAAGTTTATTAAATAAAAAATGAATAATTTTGTTTTGTTTTAATTTTAAAATTAATTTTATTAGATAAACTTTAAAATTAAAAATATTATTCTTTAATTTAAAATTTAACTGTAAAAAAATTGAGAAAAATAAATTAATTTTAAATCGATTAATACTCAAAAAAATTATTTGTTTCATTTTAAATGGATTAATATTCAAAAAGTTATATCTTTTAATGTTGAAATTTTTATTCAAAATTAATTTCTTGAATCATAAATTAATTTATTTTTCTATATTTTATTCCTTTTATGATTAACTTTTAAATTAAAGAATAATATTTCTAATTTTAAAACTTATCTAATAAAATTAATTTCAAAATTAAAACGAGATAAAATTATTCATTTTTTAAAAAGAAATATTTACTAAATTAAAAAAAGAAAAGAAATTTATAATAAATATATTTTTTTTATAAACTTAATTTTCACATAAATTTGATAATATTTTTTTTCTTATTTTGAAAGTGAAACGAACAAAAAGTAATAGATAATATTTAAAAATTAAAATATTATTATTTATCTTATAAATAAAAAATAATATAAAATTAAATTAGTTTCTATTTATAGTTATAATTAATTAAATTCTTTTAAAGATAAAATCGAATACAAAGACCAAAATACTTTTAAAATCAATATCTAACTTAATATAAAATAGTGTTTCTTAATATTAAATATTAAACATAATTTATACTTTATAAATATTATTATTGATAAATAGTATATCCCAATAATTAAAATTATATATATATATATATATATATATATATTAAATTTAACATATAAAATTAATTAATTTTATAATACATATATTATAATAATTATATTATTGTATAATTAGGACATGTTTCCTAATTTTTAATTATATTTTAATTAATAATACAATACTTCATCACTTAAAAGTTGAGATGAGAACCAAAATATTTTTTAAATCAACATAATATAATCAATATAATTTATACTTTTATAAATATTATAAGCATAAATAATATATCAATAATAACAAACATAAAATTAACTAATTTTACAATACATATATTTATAATAATTTTATTATTAAAATATATTAATAGTTAAAATATTATTAAAAATAATAAAACATGAAAAAAATAATTTTTTGAAATCATTTCTTGAAGAGACAATTTCTTCCCTTAATTTTTTTTTCTTAAGCAATTGTCTTTTGATTTTTTTTTTTTTTTCCTTTAGCTAATAATTTTTTTGCATAAATAAATAAAAAGAAATCATATTTTGAAGTGGCAATTTTTGTTTGAATATTTTTTAAAAGAATTTTTAGAAGTATGAAGAGACTATTTTTACCTAGAATTTTTTTAAAAATAATAATAAAAATAAATTGTTTCTTCAAGATATAATTTTAGCCTATAATTTTTTGACTAGGATAGTCTATAAATTATTTTTTTAAACTACGGTATACTTACCAAAAATCCCTTTCCTAGCCAAAGTTGATAGGACATGTCACAGCCACTAGTAGGATTGAAAATAAAAATGCATACAGGGAAAAATGAGGAGTAGCTTTCATGACTTGTCTGGATGTGCTAGGAAGACTTTTGAACTGACTAACTGGCCCAAAAGACACGCATGCTGGCTATTGTTATTAAGGTTCTCTAATTTTTTTCTCCAACTTTGGAACTATCCTCACGCGACTTGTTACCAGCTTTGGACTCAAATTTATATGGGCGTATAGACTCGTGCCACCTTAGATATTGAAATCAAGCTTTGAGCAAAGTCATCACAGTCGGTCAGAACTGCAAGAAAGTTGGTTGTGCTCTCGGGGTATGAAAATCAGTAAGGGGTATAAAAATCAAAGAGGGGACCACTTTGTTCACTCACAAGTCCTGAGGCTTCTTGAACTTCAATGACTTCTTGTAATCCCTTACGGGCTATGGATATAAGGAAAGGATAATCTCATATAAGGGAAGAATACTCTCAATCAACAAATAGCTCATACATTGCGATGGGGGAAGAATGATCTCAATCAATTAACAACTCACATACTGATCATAATTAGAGCATCATAGCCCCTTTTCACTAAAGGACTTGAGAGCTTTGCATTCTTTCTTGGAATTGAAGTGTTTTGGGGTCCCACAAGACACGGAACATGGAACAAGCTAAAAGTTGCCCTACACTAGCAATTATGGGCCTACAGCTATCCAGTTCTACTGGACCTAAGTTGAACAATGAGAAGTTGTATCACATCACTGTAGGGGCATTATGATACATCACAATTACTCGACTAGAAGTATCTTACATTGTAAATAAATTAAGTCGATTTTTACATTGTCCCACTGATATGTATAGGAAAGCTTGTAAATGAGTTCTCAGATGCTTGCATGGGAGTATTGATCATGGCCTGCACATTCAATCAGCTTCTGCATTCTCAGATACTGATTAAGCCAGGATGATTGAAGGTCCACCAAAGGCTTCTATGTTTTTCTTGGTCTTAGCATTGTCTCATGGAGTTCACCCTAGCAAAAGGTTGTTGCAAGATCCAACACTCTGTCTGGATGCAAAGCAATGGCTCATGCGGCAACAGAGGTGACCTGGTTACAAGCCTTACTAAAAGACTTACAAATGCCTAGTTCTTCATGTCCTGTAATCTAGTGTGATAACATTGAGGTAGCTTGCATTGCTGCAAACCTAGTTGCACATGCTTGTGCCAAATACATCGAAGTGGATGTCTATTTTGTATGTGACAAAGTGTTGCAGAAAGAGTTAGACATTCAATATGTACCTACAAAAGATCAGGTAGCTGGTATACTAACAAAGCCCTTGTCTGTAACCCAGTTCATCGTCCTTATGGTCGAGCTCAATGTGAAGGTGTCCCCATGTCGCTTGAGGTGGCATGTTAGGCA
Organism: Vitis riparia; assembly: GCF_004353265.1. Classification (NCBI taxonomy): domain Eukaryota; kingdom Viridiplantae; phylum Streptophyta; class Magnoliopsida; order Vitales; family Vitaceae; genus Vitis; species Vitis riparia. The sequence goes on from NC_048449.1 coordinate 5,079,085, forward strand.
GAATTTTCCAGAACAAAATTAGTTTCAGAGTTAGTTGAGGCTAAATTTAACAGTTCCATAGATAGTTAAGGTTAGCTTTAGAATTAGATGAAAGATAGAATCAGTTGGAGTCTCCAACCAATTTGTAAACTTCTCTATATAAAGGAAAAGAGAGAAAGAAGAAACAGAGGTGAGTTGTATTTCTCTCATGCCGTGATGTTATCTCCTATGTTCTGCCCTGTTTTGCACTCTCAACATCTTATCTCCTGTGCTAAACATCCTAACATGCCTAGATTCAAGAGGCATGTTCTTGCATGCATTATACAATATATTTAACTGTAATCGAAAGAGAAACCGTTTTTCTCCACGAAGTTTTATGTCAAATTTACTTTTCTTATGCAAGGAACAGATAAGTTCATACCTAATTCTGATGCAATCATCCTTATATAAAGCTCTTGTCCATTTTCAGCTATATTTACCAAATCAAATCAGTAGACCAGGTCAAGCATCCACTTCCTTGTTTAAATCTGAATAAGCATAAGGAGTATAAGACCAGGTGCTTGAGCCCCACCCAACACCCTTGAGGTTCATACTTTGATTAAACCAGGAGTTCTGCCTGTCTGGGAGTTTCATTCCAGATTACTTTACAACCTGTCACTTATCTGATGATTAAGTGGAGTAGTCCTTCCATTCACTCACATTTTGAAAGGCCTTGTGATAACTGAGCTATTAGCAAGCTCATGAGTGGATACAACTCTTCATGTTAAGAGCACAATATCATAGCTGAGCGATTCCTCAGAATTAGTTGTGGAAGGCCATTGAGATCAAGCCAATATGTGAAATCCCCTATAGAAGGGTCATCTGTGCAATTCTATGATGATAGGAACCCATCCAGACCTGTGACTGTGTTTCTTCCAAATTTAATGCCTTGTAGCAGAGTATTGCGTGGATAATCATAACTCTGCCATGGGAAGTTGTCTGGATAACTGTCATCTCCAATTTTCATGACTATATTTTCAAATTCCAAAAGCTGAGCATTTGGACTTTCTGCATGAATGGATTATAATACGATGCTACTAGCAACACTGGGAATGGAAAAATTTTCCTGGTCCATGACCTTTAAAATTCCCGATGAATTGCTGAGTGGGAATTCTACCAGTCTCCATAGACACTTTCCTGTATCATATCCCAAAGTCTGAATTTGTAGAATTATCTAGGCTGACAAACCCCAGTTTAAAGCTGCCAACAGCTCCAATGCTTACCTCACTATCTATAAAGTGCTTATTTACTGTTGACTTACATAGAACAAGACAATTTTAGTTGGTTGGCCATGATTGATCAATCATTTTCCCTGAATGTATATTCTAGGATTAAGTGGCATATATTCCCTTCATATAAATAACAAAATGAATCCCAATTTCCAGCAAGAATCTATGTAAATCTCACATGTCAGCCCCAAAAAATAATAAGCACATTAGTTATTGTTTTCGGCTTCATTGTGATTTCTGTGAATTGTTTATATACATAACCTCTTGTTCTTGATGCTAAAAGGTTAAAGGTCATGTTTCTCTTTTTAGTTTTTTTACTTTTCTTGATTCGGACATGCATGTTAAAATGGTAATCTCATTAAATGATTCCAGAGAGAAACCAAAACCCTTTTTAGAAGAAATGAAAGATCAACAAAAGACCAAAAACAGAGTCAAGGTTTCCCCAACATGGTGCGAGTAATTAGTACTTTTGAAAAGAACAACTTTCTTATATGGACAACTTCTATTATGGAACTTATACCATGAATAACTATCATCATCCAAACAAAAAGCAACAACAAAGATTTATCACCTCATAACATCTTAGATGAGTCTTTTGTTAGGAGCTAAGTAGTGTGATTGCAAAAAGTTGTCAAAAGTAGTCAAAAGTTTAGCTTCTATGGTCACATGTCCAAAGACAACAAAACATCAACATGAAGCATCTTCTATCAAGCTTCCAACATCGTGATGTAGGATTGAGTACTAGACAAAGAATTTGCTTCCATCATATTCCTATCAGTGAAGAAACAAGGCTCTTTGGGTTGAGGTAATGCACCCTCACTACTCAACATCAAAACCACATAATGCATGTTTGGTCGATCCTCTGGGAAACGTGGCACACATAATAGACCCAAATTGATTGAGCGTAGCACTTTAGATAGATTGCAGGTGTTCCCCATTAATGCATCAATAAATTCTGAAGACCTATCTTCTATAAAGAGTGTCCATGCCTAGACAGTTTAAAGGTGGATCAACACTATTTTTAAATATTGAAATAAGGAAATATTACCTAATACTTACATGCCCAAGAAGATTAAGGTCATGGTTTGGGTTGTTAAATCCTCTGTTTCTCTTCCCACTTACAATCTCTAACACTAAAACACCAAAGCTAAAAACATCAGATTTTGTGGAATACAGTCCTTCACTTGCATACTCTGGGGACATATAACCTTTGTAGGAAGCCATTGAAGAAGATGTTGAATTCATAAGCAACAGAGATAAGATTATATACACATCACTAGATATACTTACAATGTTCCAACCACTCTTGTTGTATTTGCTTCAGTTTCATTTCCTCCAAAACTTCTTACTCTTCCGAAGTCTGAAATTTTGGGGTTCATTTCATTATCTAGTAAAATGTTTTCTACTTTGAGATCTCTATGGATTATCCTGAGTCTAGAATCTTGATGAAGATAAAGAAGGCATCGAGCTATCTCATTGATGATGTGGAAGTGCTTAGGCCAATCTAGTACCACGCTTCCCATTTGATCTGCCCATTTTTTATCATTCAAGTTAACTTGTTCTACTACTTGGATTGTTTAATATAAATGGAAAATATGCCAAGAAACAAATGATTTCAAATTCCATGAGAGTTGTTCAGAGCAATGACATGTAAAAACAAAAGTGAGTATGATTAAAACTCATTCTCAGTTATTAAAGAACATTGTCAAGGACACACAAATGGATAATGATCTTAATGGTAGGGATCAAAACCCCTAGTTTTTATACAAGAGCCAAAAGATTAGAGAAAATAGAAGTAAGAAAGATTTTCTAGATAAATGCATCTACTCTTTATCTTATTCCCAACAATTTTTCTTTGGGATTGGTAAAATTCATTGTAAATAAAGAATTTTCCTAGCATATGCATAGAAGGAAAAAAAAAATGAAGGCATTCTAGTAGACAAAGAAACTAAATAGTGGTTTTAGAGAGTCAAACCAAAAATAAACAAGTCCAAGCTTTTGTTGGGCAAGTATTCATAGATCAGCATCCTTTCTCTATCACGAATGCAACATCCAAGAAGTTTTACAAGATTTCAATGTTGAAGTTTTGCAATGGATTCAACTTCATTTTTGAACTCTTCTAATCCTTGTCTAAAAGTTTTTAACACCATCTTCACTGTTATTTCTTGTCTCTCTTGCAGTTTTCCCTAAAAACAACACATTGTTTTTATTTTGAAAGCTTTGCAAATTAAATGAAACTTGTCAATATTCAAAATGAGGAGCCTTAAACAAACTAGTGACACAAAAATGTTGGCACATATATTGGCTTCAATACATTAAGGCATATGTCTAAATGTGGATTCATTTAGATATTATGAGGATTGGGGACAACAAAAACTTTTCAAGATGCTTAGCTATGTTTATTTAACTTGTAAGTTGTTGCAGGGTATACCCTTACCTTGTAGACAGGTCCAAAACCACCCTCTCCAAGCTTATTGTCACTAGAAAAGTTATTGGTTGCATTCAATAAAGTATCCAAGTCAAATAATGATATCTTTAAATTGCTCCCGACCTTCATTGGTTTCACCTCCTTCTGTATTGTGTTCCAAGTATCTTGCAAAATGGAGAATATAATGAAGGATTAAAGAATGCATAAATTCAATATACATAAATCATGAACTTGACCCCTTGCTCCTTTTTTGAGTAATACATAATCAGACAATGTGTGGAAGTACTTCTGGCCAATGCACTTAGTGATACAAACACTATGATTTGTTACTCGCCTCTTCTCTTTAGCTGCCTCTTCTTCAGCACATACAGGATTACAGGATTAGGACCAGACTTAAAAGAATTATTCCTGTAATTGATATAGAGATGACAATGACCTGCCTTTTCTTCTTCTTGGAGCTGCTATTTAGGCTTGACAAAGCATCTTGACACAGATGGAAAGAAATTAAGTAGGAAAGCCAAGAAATAAAATAGAAAAACCATAAATTCCTATGAGTAGTAATCACTGATCCAAAATATATTTGTAGTTTACAACCATGAAAGCAGAGTTCAAGGAACTGCAGTTGTCATAGGATTTGAGGGTACAAATCAGTTGGTGTATTGGTGTGTTATAGCATCTAGCTTGCTATCATTGAAATCTAAAAGAAAAATATTCCAACTTTTGAGTAGACCTCTGCTTCACACTCTAGTCTTCAGAAAATAAGTATACTATTCCATGGAATAATGTGCTTGGCAGTTGGTCTCAGATTTTTCACACCAACAATAATTGAGACAGAGGTAAAGCTTTAAGTTGCAAAATCAAGGATAAAACTAGAGGCACGTATGCAAGGTGAACAACTGATTCAAAACCTTTGAATAAATATGCCACGAAATTTTCATCAGATTTATGTTTCTCAGACAACAGAAAGAAAAGTTTATACCTGATTCTGATGCAGCCATCCTTACGTAAAACTCTTGCCCATTTTGAGTGAAGTCTCTGATGTCAATCAAGTCACCAAACCAGAGCAAGCATGCACTTCCTTTTCCTCTGATATCTGAATTTACATAAGCAGTGCAAGAGCAGTTCCTCAAGCACAGGGAAGCACATTCCTTAAGGTTTATGCTTTCATTAAACCAAGAGTTCTGAGTGTCTGGCAGTTTCACACCAGATAATTTTACAAATCCATCACCCTTATGACAATCTAGTGGAGTGCTTCGAAAGCATCCATTTGACCAGTCTGCCATGTCCCAATTGCTTTGGAACTTTGGCCTAAATCCCTTCATACACTTACATTTTGGAGATTCATCAATCTTACAGATTCCATATACCCCACATATTGCATAATTGTCACAGTCATCCCTCTGCGAAGTTGAGTAAATAGTCCATTCATTTTTTTGATCAGTCCATGTGAATCTTCGTGAATAACCATCAGGAGTTAACTCAAGCCTCATAATAACAGAGCTGTTAACTAGAGAATAAATAAAATATATCTCCTTTCCATTAGAAACAAAATTAAATGTATAAACTGAGTTGTTTGTTAATTGAGGTATTCCACTATATCGAACACCATTCCATGGTCCAGCACGAAACTCTACAGCTAAACCATTCCTCAATAATAGTTGTGGAAATCCACTTAGATCAATCCCATAAGTAAAATTACCTTTAGAAGGGTCATCAGCACTCTTCCATGATGACAGGTATCGATCCAGGCCCGTTACTCTGTTCCTTCCAAACTTCATGCCTGGTAGAAGAGTATCGCATGGACAATCAAAACTCTGCCATAAGAAGTTTTCTGAGTCACTATCATTGCCACTTCTCATAACAAGATTTCCAGATTCCAAAAGCTGAGCATTTGGATCCTGTGCAGAACGTGATGAATTAGAATTCCAAAGAATTCGATTAGTACCGTTTACCAGAACATGAATTCCCTGCCGAGTGACCTTTAAAACTCCCGATGAATCAGTTAGTGGACTTTCTCTGTTGGCAACCCATACCACTGTCCCAGTAGCCACTTTCTTGTACCATATCCCCAAGTATCTGTTGAGGCCTCGTATTCTCTGCGATCCACGTGATTACCAAGTGGATAAAAATACGATCTCAACGAATACACATTCCTGATTCAGCTGTTCCTGCAAAAGGCGTCCGGACGGGGTGTCCGGACACACCCTCCGATGGTTTTGTCAGCCATAGAAAGAGATAAAAGCAGATGGCACAGTTGGCCTTTTTTTAGGTATTGAGAAGCTTACCTTCTGCTTTGTGCGAAGGTTCATATATATACCATTTAGAAACTCTCTCTCTCCTCCATAAATGATGGAAGGCTTTTTGGTTTACCATGATTGCCACTAGATGGTGGCAGGGACATCCTTATCCTGCGAACGGCTGTCAGAGATCGTGGGAAGTGACCAGCTGTCACTTCTGTCTTTTCGCTCTGCAGGTATCGGAATATGATTTGTGACAGGATGTCAGAATGACGTAGTGAGGCACGCTTAGTTTGGCCAGTGATCCGGATGAACACATCCGGGTGGAATATGAAAGGTCGCCGGATGAATAATGGCGGTGGTCCGGATAGGGAAGCGCGCCACGTGTACTCTTGGGGAAATCCGGATGTGGATACTCCGGGTAGGGTCATGTGCCACGTGTCGTCAGGGGACGCGTGCCACGTGTCATCAGGGATGGGTCCCTACAATGCCCCCCTTTTTAACTTGCCGATTTTGCCTTAGCAAAATGGGCGGGTTAAAAAAGAATGATTGCTTTTTGAAAACCGAAGTTTGCTTTTTGTTCTCACTGGGCCACGTGGCGAGCGGGGGCGAAGAGACAGGAGAGCATTTATGGCGAGCCGCCGTCTCTGGGTATTCCCTAGGCAATGTGTCGGTTTAATGATATCGTTTTGCTGAACGCTTGGAATACCGAGGGGCTGTCTGTTATAAATAGCAGCCTGTGGCCTCCCTGTGCATTTTTCTTACTGCATTTTCTTTGCAATCGCTTCATTTGCCTGCTGTTTATCTTCGCTTGTGAGTGCACCGGCAGCATTCAGGTGGTGACGGTGACTGTATTTGCGGTTTCCGACCCTGCTTTCGAGTTTACATTTGGTACGCAACTCTATTCTGATTTCTTTCCTTCTCATTTCCTCTTTTCTTGGTTTGCCTTTGGTTTGCTTGAGGAAGCTTTTGGGCATTTTGACTGTTCGGTGCTAGCTTTTTCTGCGTTTTGGGTGTGTTTGGGGTTTCTGTTGCCCCCCTGCGCTTTTGCTTTTTTGGTGGGGCATCGAATCTCCTGTGGGGTAGGGTTTGAGGTTTTGTGGGGTCGATTCTGTTTGTTTGACTTGTTGGATTCCTTTCATGCAGATTCTGCTTTGTCTTTGGGCTAGAAAATGTCTGCTATTAAGGAAATTGCCTCATCTCGCCCGTCTGGTGACGCTCGCGCTGAAAAGTCTGTGGAAAAGTTGAATGCGAAGGAATTTTGCGACCGGTTTTGCGTTCCTAATGGCGTGTCTGTGGAACTGTTTGATGGAGAGGGCGTGTTGCCTAGAAGCTGGAAAATAACGCGATACTCTTTACCAAGGAGCAGTTTAATGCTGGGCTCCGGTTCCCTGTCCCGTCCCTGCTCAAGGAATTTCTGCACTTCACCCAAATTCCTCCAGTGTACGTACATCCCAACATGATCCGGGTGCTGATGGGGTGCAGCATCCTAAGCATGTTGTTTAATTTGGACCTCTCATTACTGGAGGTTCTTTTCGTTTACTCGATCAAGAAGGTGAAGAGTAACATCTTCAGCTTCGTCGCCAGCCTTCCGTCTCTGCAACTGGTGACAAACCTACCGGATTCGAATAAGAAGGCCGCCAAGGGGCAGGTGCTGGTCAAGGGCGTATGGGCAGGTTTGTCTGAGCATCCGGATAGGCCCTTTGTTCCCAATCAGTCACTGGAGATTCCAGGTATAGCTAAGCTACTTTATGTTTTTGCATAGTTCGTAAGTCAGCATTGTTTTTAGGCGGCTGACATATTTTGGTTGCTTGGGTGCAGACCAGGATAAGAGGGGAAAACTGGTGGAGTGGGTGGAGAAGGCTTCGTTCGACCGCTTGAACAAGCTCTTCGAGATAACTTCGGCCGAGCGGAGATGCGAACTGCTTCTTTCTGCGCAGAACCTCCGCTTGGTCGTCCAGCAGCCTCAGTCATACGTGCTGAACATACTTCCCAGGCGGCTGCCTGAAGAAGTGGTAGTTGGGGAGCATTTCATTCTGGAAGATCTTCCCTTCTACGAGGGGGTGCGAAAGGCGGATGCCCGGACGCGCAAGGCCCGTCTCAACAAACGGGAGAAGAAGAGACAAGAAGGGCTTCTGCGGAAGGCTCCGGGTGGGAAACGGCCCGCATCCTCTCCACCTGCTGGTACTCCAGCGAAGAAGAAGAAGAAGCTGAGTAAGAAAAGTAAGGGTAAGGCCGTTAAAATCCCAACTCCCCCTAAGGAGTTTGTACCGCCTCCCATTGGTTATGAAGCGGAATGCTATATTGAAGAGCCGGAAAATCCTCTCCCGGCCTCTGTCTCAACCACTTTTGAATTTATTAGGGGCCTTAATCTTTCAGGGCCCTCGGTGGCACCAGACGTCCGGATGGCTCTTCTGGCCGAGGAAGCAGCTTCGATAAATCAACCCGGTTCAGCTCACCCGGATGAGGTTGCCGACTTGGCTCCTGTTGCACCCCCAACGGGAGAAATGGGGGCTGACAGCCAGGAGTTGCCTGTGCATGGGCCAAGCCCCCGTCCCTTTGTACCTGTGAAGGGGCCAACTCGGAGAAGGTTGCGTCTGGTACGCGACTTGAAGTCTGGCCTCGCTGGGCGGCTTCAGGACCGGTTCACGGAAGGCATCGAAGTCAGCTGTTCATCCGTCCCGGAGGGTCATCCGGAAGGGGATGCAGCGGAGATGGCGGAAGAGAGCCCGGCCGTCCCAGCGCTGGTGCCGGCTGAGGCTCCAATTCTGGCTCCGGCTGAGGCTCCAGTGCTGTCGTCGGCTGAGGTTCCAATGCTGGCGCCGGCTGAGGCTCCACCCAAAGAAGCCCAGCCGGTTGAGAATGCTGAAGGTGCGGCTCCAGAGGAGGAATCAGTCTCCAATGCTTCCTTGGGAGAGGGTCCTTTTGATGATGCCACTTTCATCCCTGCTAGCCCTTTCAGCTACGCGGAGATGGAAGAGAAGCTAAATCAGATTCCTTCTGGCGAAGATGCTGGAGTACCTTCAGCCCTGATGTTCGAGACAGTAGAGACGGTATACTTTGCGTTTTGATTCTTTTGTCCTACTGATGCGCCGGTCATATGATTTGTAACTTGGTTTTTCTTTGTTTGAGTACTTTCCTGCAGCTGGTAAGTGGCCTTCGCGGTATGGCTCTTCAACGTAATCTTCTTTCTCACCTGTTGGAGACTGCTGAGTACACAAAATCCTTCGTGTCTCAGCGAAAAGGTGATGAGGAGAAGTTGCGTTTGAGACTGGAGCAGGCTGAAGCCAGTTCCTCTACTGCTCGAGAAGAGAACAAGGTTCTTCGAGAGGAGAACGAGGCTCTTCGAGAGGAGGTTGCTGTGGCGAAGAACCGGGAGGACTCTATGGAAGTTCGCCTGTTTGAGGCGGAGAATGAAATGGCTCTTTTGAGGAGGGAGGTGAGGCACCTCCGGACAGAGGTGTCTATTGAGAGACGGCAGAGAGAAGAGTTGCAGTTGCGTTTGTCAACGCAAAAGGAAGAGCTGGAGGGTGAGTTTGCTGCGGAGAGGGGGGAACTTGAAGCGGAGTACCAGAAACAAGTTGATGACATGTACTTGTTCGGCTATCGCTGCTGTATGAAGAAACATGGCATCAAGCGGGACGTTCCTTCAATTCCCCCGGGTGAATTGGAGAAGCTGCACAGCAAACCTGCTCAATGACAGCCTTTTCCTTTTGTAAAAGAAAATCTGCTATCTTCTTTCTGTACTTTTGTAGTCCGGAGGCCTTTTTGTATATGATTTATTCCCCAAATATCAATAAAAATACATTTGTTCATTTTGTATTTCTATCTTTTGCCTCGTCTTTCACTGGTAATACTGCTTTAAATTAGATACATTCCATGGTCGCTGCAATGGGGTTCCATCCAACTTCTGTAGATGATAGGCTCCTCTTTCACTTGTTTTAGATACTATGTAGGGGCCTTCCCAATTGGCTTGGAACTTTCCTGCCCCTATATCAGCAGTGTTTTCAAAAACTTTTCTAAGTACTAGCGTACCATTTTTGAAGCTTCTGGGCCTTACTTTGCGATTGTAGTGAGCTGATGCCCTTTGCTGATAGTCTGCCATCCGGATGGCTGCAGTTTCTCTTATTTCATCCGCCCAGTCCAAATTTCTTCCTAATTCTGCATTTGCATCATCCTGCCTTCCTGCTTCGGTTCGGATAGTGGGTAGGCCAATTTCGGTGGGAATGATCGCGTCCATTCCATATGCGAGGGCGAAGGGAGTATTTCCTGTTGGACGTCCGGGTGTGGTTCGATAAGCCCACAGGACGCCGGGTAGCTCCTCCACCCATTTCCCTTTGGCTTGCTCGAGTCTTTTCTTCAAGGCCGTGACTAGAGTCTTGTTTGTGGCCTCTGCTTGCCCATTACTTTGAGGATAGCGTGGTGTAGAATATGAGTTCCGAATATTGAGTTCTGAACAGAAATTTCGGAAAATCTTGCTATCAAACTGTGGACCGTTGTCTGCTATGATTGTTTGGGGAATTCCGAAGCGACAAATGATGTTCTTCCATACGAATTTGGTGACATCTTTGTCTTTGATGTTAGCATATGCTTCGGCTTCTACCCATTTACTGAAGTAGTCTGTGGCGACAAGCAGGAATCTCTTCTGGGCAGGTGCGGCTGGTAGAGGTCCTACTATGTCCATGCCCCACTGTGCAAAGGGCCAGGGACCTGAGATTGTTTTCAACTCTCCCGATGGAATGTGTGGTATGGGGGCGTGCCTTTGACATTTGTCGCATTTTTTGACGTATGCTGCCGCGTCTTTTTTCATCGTAGGCCAGTAATAACCTTGCGAATGGGCTCTGTGTGCCAGTGATCGCCCTCCAGCATGATTTCCACATACACCCTCATGTAATTCAGCTAATACATAATGTACTTCTGAATGTTTCAGGCATCTGAGGTAGGGGCCTGTAAAGGATCGCTTGTACAGGTGCCCTTCGACCAGGGTGAAGCGGGCGGCTTGCACCCGGATCTTGTGCGCTTGCTTAGATTCTTCGGGCAGGGTGCCCGTCCGGAGGTATTCAATGATATCTTTCATCCAACCCTCGTCATCCGTTTCGTCTGCCTTAATGGTGTTACAAGTGGAGGCTTCCGTGATGGAAGGTTTGGCCTGTACATATATAGGCAGTAGTATTGCTTCCTTGGTGGGGAGGGAGGCAGCTATACCTGCCAGGGCGTCGGCATGCGCATTTTCAGTCCGTCTGATTTTTTCAATTGTCCACTCGGTGAACCGCTGCAAAGTATCTTTTACTTTGTTTAAGTATTGCGCCATACGCTCATCTTTGGCTTCGTATTCGTTTTGAACGTGTCTTACCACAAGTTGGGAATCACTATAGATTCGAAGCCTGGAGACGGATAGAGCCAGGGCGAGGTCCAATCCGGATAGGATGGCCTCATATTCTGCTTCATTGTTGGAGGCGTGGAATCCCAGCCGGATGGCTTGCTCCAGCTGTTCTCCGGTTGGGGATTGCAGTAGGAGCCCTACTCCGGAGCCGGATGACCGTGAGGCTCCATCAACCCGCAATGTCCACCATTGTTTTTCACTTGTTTCGTCATGTTGGACGGGCCTTCGAGAGTATTCCAACACGAAGTCAGCCATTACTTGGCCTTTGATGGATAATCTGGGCTGAAACTCGATTCCAAATTCACTCAATTCTATGGCCCATTGAAGCATCCTTCCGGTTAGGTCCGGCTTGTGTAAGATATTGCGAAGGGGTTGGTCAGTTAGTACGACCACTGGGTGTGCTTGGAAATAGGGGCGGAGCTTCTGGGCGGCACTTCGAAGAGCTAAGGCCGTTAACTCCATTTTTGAGTATCTGGTTTCTACATCTGCTAACGCTCTGCTGATGTAGTAGATGGGTTTCTGTTCTTTGGGCGATGGGCAGCGGAATAAGACAGCGCTGATTGCCCACTCTGAGACAGCCAAGTACATATACAATTTTTCTCTGGGGATGGGGCTGCTTAGGATGGGTGGTTGCATGAGGCGCTGTTTGATTTTTTCAAAAGCGCTTTGACAGCTGTCTGTCCATCCGCTTGGTCCTGCTTTGCGGATTGCCAGGAAGAAGGGTTGCAACTCATCGGTAAAACGGGCTATGAAACGCCCTAGGGCGACGAGCTTGCCTGTGAGGCGCTGCAATTCCTTCTTGTTCCTGGGGGGTGAGGTTTCTACGACTGCTTTGACTTGTTCTGGGCTCACCTCTATCCCCTTTGACTGACCATGAAGCCCAGGAACTTTCCAGCACTTACGCCAAAGGCACATTTGGAAGGATTCAACTTCATGTCAAACTTCCTTAAGAGGTGAAAAACCTCTTGTAAGTGGAGAACATGCTCTTCACGAGTTTTGCTTTTAACCACGATGTCATCAATATATACCTCTACTGTGCGGCCAATTAGAGGTTTGAATATCTTGTCATCAGTCTTTGATAAGTGGCGCCAGCGTTTTTGAGACCAAATGGCATGACTTTGTAACAGTAAAGTCCGTGTGGCGTTATGAAGGCTGTTTTTTCTTGATCATCTGGGGCCATGGGGATTTGGTGATATCCGGAGAAAGCGTCCAGAAAGGAGAGCATCCCTTGCCCAGCGGTGGAATCCACAATCTGATCTATTCGTGGTAAAGGGAAACTGTCTTTTGGGCATGCTTTATTGAGGTTGGTGTAGTCGACGCAGACGCGCCATTTGCCTTCTTTCTTGGGTACCACTACTACATTTGCCAACCAGTCCGGATATTCCACTTCTTTGATGAATCCGGCTTCTAGCAGTTTGTCAATCTCCGTCCGGATGATTTTTTGTCTATCCGGGTGAAATCGTCTAACCTTTTGCCGGATGGGTTTTGCCATTGGTAAAATGTTAAGCTTATGCGAGACTATCGAGGGGTGAATTCCCTTCATATCAGAGTGTGCCCATGCGAAAACGTCGTGATTTTGCCGGAGGACGTCTTGAATATTCTGAGCTTCTTCGGGCGTTAAAAGGGAACTGATATGAGTAAGATGAGAATCTTCCTCTGAAATTTGGATTGTTTGTAAGGGATCTGCTGCCGGGGGATCTCTATCCGCCGGGCACAGTGACTGCTATTGATCGCGTGCATGGGTGGATTCGGGGAGGGGTTCATTCTCCCGACTGGTTCCTGCTTCTCTTGCTATCTGGTAGCATTGGCGAGCGGCTAGTTGGCTGCCATATAGATTGATTTGCCCATCTTCAGTGAGAAAGCTTACCATCTGATGATATGTGGAGGGGATGGCTTTCATACAGTGTAGCCATGTGCGTCCCAAGATAACATTGAAGGGTGACAGATCTTGTACCACCGAGAATTGAACGTTGAGAGTGACTGGGCCAGTTTGGACTGGCAGCACGATGTCTCCCAACGAGATAGTTGATGCCCCGTTGAATCCGGATAAAATCCTTCCAGGGTTTTCGAGGCCGACTAAGTTGTGTCCCATGTGGCTTATGACTGATGCCTGCACCAGATCAGCTGAGCTTCCTGGGTCAATCAGGATGCGTCTTACGTCGAAGTTGTCTATCCCCAAGGATAGAATGAGGGCATCACGGTGCGGACGTAATATCCGCGTGGGGTCTACTGGAGGAAAAATGATTGTTCCGTCTATGGGGTGAGGGCCCCCTTCGGTTATCCCTGCCGGATGGAATTGATACGCTCACGCACCATCGCTTCCCGTAACAACTTCTGCCTTTTTCGCTTGGAATTGAGCTCTTCATCCGACGGGCCTCCATTAATGTAGTTTATGACGGCTTTGGGGGCGGCTGGAGCCGTGGGGGCCCCAGAGTCGCGACCCCGGGAGGCATCCCCATCTCTAGCATCTGAACGGAGGTATTGCCTTAAATGACCCGCCTTTATAAGTCTTTCCACCAAATATTGGAGGCTTCTGCACGTCTCCGTTGTATGGCCATGCTCCTTATGGTAAGCACATTTTTTGCTATGATCTCTCCTGGATGGATCCGATCCGAGGGGTCTGGGCCACCTGAAATCGGACAAGTTCTGGATCATAGGGAGAAGCTTCTCATAAGTTATAGAGAGTGGTGTGAGAGGTGGCATCTCCGGGCGGCTTGGCCCCTCTTGCCTTCGATCGGATGGTCTTGGCCTGTCCGGAGGTTTAGTGCTTCCCTCTGTGCTACCCTTGGACGATTGTCCGGCAACCAATACTTGCTGGGTAGCTGCCCGTACGTCATCTTCGAGCATTGAGTATTTGTTTGCACGTCGAAACAAGTCGTCCATCGTCATGGGAGGCTTTTTAGCCAGTGACTCAAAAAATGGAGTGCCTGGGCAAATACATCGCTTGAAGATTTGTAGGACAGCGTCCATGCTGCAAGCTTCTACTTGCAGGACAGCCTGGCCAAATCGTTTCACGAACTCCCTCAAGGATTCATTGTCCTTCATTTTTATATTTTGCAAGGTGCTGATGTTTTGCTTATGTCTGGCGGAGCACAGGTATTGTCCCACGAAAGCTTCTGAAAGGTCTCTGAAGGTATCTACCGAGTTAGGAGGCAGGCGATGGAACCATGAGAGAGCCTGTCCTTGCAGACTGGCAGGGAATACTTTGCACAGCAGCGGGTCGTTGCCTATATCAAGGGTCATGAGCTGTCGATAGTGCATGATATGGTCGAAGGGGTCACTGCACCCATCGTATGTGGAGAACTTTGGTACGAGGAACCCCCTTGGGGGTTCGTAATGGATGATATGAGAGCAGAAAGGTGTGGAGAGCATGTCATCCAGCCTTTTGCTAATGGAGCCCATGGGCGGCTCGCTCAGGAGATTTTTCCCAACGGTTCGTACCGCTTGGTGTGGTGGAACGTTCTGCATCATGGGGGTGACCAAGGGGTCACGATGCGAAAGAACATTCTGCGGTATGGGGGTGACCGTAGGACCATGGTGCACTCCCCCTGTGGTGGTCATTGGTGGCTTGGGCCTGCCAACTTGCTGGGGACCCAGTCTCGCACGCATGGCGCCCGATAACTGGGATCTTCTGTCACGTCGTTTTTTTGACGAGAAGTGGGTGGAATCTGAGCTCTCCTCACGGGGAGCTCGAGGCATAGGTGTGCGTGGCTCATGCGGCCTAGCGCTGCGTGTTTCAGGGATTGCTTCCGCTGTTCCAGGGTAAATTGACTCCAGATGAGGCCTTGAGTTGGCCACTTGGCCCCTGGAGTGCTGATGACGGGGAATTCCTGTCGACGATGCCTGGATACGTAATATCGCATTTTCTTCTCTTAACCTTGTCGTCTCCTGGAGGAGAGTTTGTAGTTGTCGCTCGCTTGCTAACTGCCTTCTTTCGATGGCGCGGCGCCATTCGGAATTATCTTCCTCTCCTCTGTCAGATGAATGGCTTCGGGAAGGCGTGGCCATTTTTGCCAGTTACCGAATCAGTGAAAAAAACTTCCCACAGACGGCGCCAATGTTGAGGCCTCGTATTCTCTGCAATCCACGTGATTACCAAGTGGATAAAAATACGATCTCAACGAATACACATTCCTGATTCAGCTGTTCCTGCAAAAGGCGTCCGGACGGGGTGTCCGGACACACCCTCCGATGGTTTTGTCAGCCATAGAAAGAGATAAAAGCAGATGGCACAGTTGGCCTTTTTTTAGGTATTGAGAAGCTTACCTTCTGCTTTGTGCGAAGGTTCATATATATACCATTTAGAAACTCTCTCTCTCCTCCATAAATGATGGAAGGCTTTTTGGTTTACCATGATTGCCACTAGATGGTGGCAGGGACATCCTTATCCTGCGAACGGCTGTCAGAGATCGTGG
Source organism: Vitis riparia (assembly GCF_004353265.1). Lineage (NCBI taxonomy): Eukaryota > Viridiplantae > Streptophyta > Magnoliopsida > Vitales > Vitaceae > Vitis > Vitis riparia. The sequence continues at coordinate 5,094,795 of NC_048449.1, forward strand.
GAAGTGACCAGCTGTCACTTCTGTCTTTTCGCTCTGCAGGTATCGGAATATGATTTGTGACAGGATGTCAGAATGACGTAGTGAGGCACGCTTAGTTTGGCCAGTGATCCGGATGAACACATCCGGGTGGAATATGAAAGGTCGCCGGATGAATAATGGCGGTGGTCCGGATAGGGAAGCGCGCCACGTGTACTCTTGGGGAAATCCGGATGTGGATACTCCGGGTAGGGTCATGTGCCACGTGTCGTCAGGGGACGCGTGCCACGTGTCATCAGGGATGGGTCCCTACAGTATCGATTCTTGGAATCACCTGGACTGAAGAAACCCAGTTTAAAGCTCCCACCCGCTGAAGTGATGGTCTCATCATCTCTAATGTGTTGATTTACAGTTATGGTGTCTATGCAATCGCGATTCTTAAGAGGGAGAATACATAGGAGAAGACAAATACGACTGTCCTAAGAGCATTCATAGTTGTTCCTAGATAAAAGAATGCCTGAGATTTTAGGTGCTTTCCAAGTCTCCTTTGCATAGGTTGCTTCATATATCAAAGTCACTGTAACTTTCCATCGTTAGCCATAACTCCGGAAATCTATTGATGTCATTGTTTTTATTAGCATTCAGTGGTGTGGTTCCTTGAGTTAAATATATGAATGATTTGTATGACTTAGAGAAGAACATCTCACCCACATCCCCATCCACATTTAATTTTTCATACCTCTTAAAATGGACTAGGAATTAGTTTATACGACAATGTATGACCAATTCCACCTCTTCTTTAGAAGCATTACAAGTTGAAGTAAGGACCAATAATAGAATGACTGTTGTAGCAACCCTCTTTCCTAGTCAAAGTTTACAGGTCATTTACAACTCACATACAGAGAACATTCATGTGGTCCAGTTTCTAATTGAACTTCAAATACTGAGTAGCTTTCACGACTGGCTAAATATTTGGATTCTCTAGTTTCTTTTTTTTTTTTTTTCCCAACTTTGGAACGATGCCCATGTGACTTGTTACCAGCTCTTGACTCAAACTTATATGGGTGTATAGACTTGTTTACACCTTAGATATTGAAATCAAGCTTTGAGCCCAGTCATCACAATCAGGCTGGACCTGCATGGAAGTTGGTTATGCTCCTCCGGGTATAAAAATTGAGAAGGGACTACTTTGTTCTCTCACAAGTCCCAAGGCTCCTTGAGCTTCAATGACTTGTCGTAGTGATTTGATGAGGGCATCTCTATCTCTGAGATGGCTGACACTGATCCTCTCAATCAGCAAATAGCTCATACATTGCGATGAGGAAAGAATGATCTCAATCAATTAACAACTTACACATTGATCATAATTAGAGAATCATAACTCCTTTTCGCTGAAGGACTTAGGAGCTTTGCATTATTTTCATGGAATTAAAGTGTTTTGGGATTCCATAGGACTTTATCTAACTTGGTCCAAATATATACTTGACTTGTTAAAATGAACTAACATAGAACTGGCCAAAAGTTGCCCTACACTAGCAATTATGGGCTTACAGCTATCCAGTTCTAGTGCACCTAACTTGAACAATGAGAAGTTGTATCACAACACTGTAGGGGCATTACAATATCTCATGATTACTTGACTAAAATATCATACATTATAAACAAATTAAGTCAGTTTTTACATATTCCCACTGATATGCGTCAGAAAGCTTGTAAATGAGTCTTGAGATACTTGCATGGGAGTATTGATCATGGCCTACACATTCAATCAGCTTCTGGATTTAGTCTCACTAGCTTCTCAGATGCTGATTGGGTCAGATGTGTTGACGATCCAAGGTCTGTTAATGGCTGCTATGTTTTTCTTGGTCCTAACATTGTCTCATGGAGTTCATGTAAGCAAAAGTTTGTTGCAAGGTTCAACACTTAGTCTTGATTCAAAGCATTGGCTCACACAGCAGCAGAGGTGACCTGGTTACAAGCCTTACTAAAAGATCTACAAGTCCCTAATTCTTCATGTCCTGTAATCTGGTGTGATAACATTAGGGTAGCTTGCATTACTGCAAAACTGGTTACACATGCTCGCACCAAACAAATGGAAGTAGATGTCCATTTTGTACATGACAAAGTGCTACAGAAGGAGTTAGACATTCGGTATGTACCTACAAAAGATCAGGTAGCTGATATACTAACAAAGCCCTTGTCTATATCCCAGTTCAACATCCTTAAGGTCGAGCTCAATGTGAAGGTGTCCCCATTTCACTTGAGGTGGCATGTTTGACAGAATGTTGCAGTTACAAAATTAGTTTAAGAGTTAATTGAGTTTAGCTTTAACAGTTCCACAGTTAGTTGAGGTTAGATTTAGAATTAGATAAAAGAAAGAATCAGTTAGGTGGTGTTTGTTTTTTTACTTAATTCTAAATAGAACCTTAATGCTTAATAGTATTAAATATTAGGTTGTTTGTTTTTGTAGTATTTTATTTCTATTAAGTATTAAAAAGTAAAAAAAATCATTGTGTTATTTTTTATATTTAGAAAAAGCCACATATTTTAGCTTTTTCTATTTAGTAAAAAGTTTATAATAAGTCATGAAAAAGTAAAAAAACAAACAACCTAAATTCTAAAACTAAATGGTTTTCAGCAAAAAGCCAAAAAAACAAACACCACCTTAGTCTCCAACCAACTTGTAATATTCTCTGTAGTAAGGAAAAGAGAGAAAGAAGAAACAGAGGTGAGTTGTATTTCTCGCATGCCATGATTTTATCTCCTATGTTCTGCTCTGTTTTTCAGTCTCAACGTCTTATCTCCTGTGATAAACATCCTAACAGGCCAAGATTCAAGAGGCATGTTCATGCACACATTATGCCATATATTAAACTGTAATTGAAAGCTAAAACAACAAACATGTTGAAATTTTATGTGGACCGGTGCTAAACTTCAGGTTATTGGTGCTTTATATAAAAGAAACTGTTTTCCTCCTTGAAGTTTTGTGTCAAATTTTCTTTTCTTCTGTTAGGAACAGATAAGTTCATACCTAATTCTGATGCAGCCATTCTTAAATAAAGCACTTGTCCATTTTCTGCTATATCTACCAAATCAAATCACTAAACCAGGCAAAGCATCCACTTCCTCATTTATATCTGAATTAGCATAAGCAGTAAGAGTAGATGCTTGAGCCCCACCCAACGCCCTTGAGGTTCATACTTTGATTAAACCATGAGCTCTACCTGTCTGGGAGTTTCATACCTAATAACTTTACAACTTGTCACTCATCTAATGAATTAGCCGAGTGGGAATTACACCAGTCTCCATAGACACTTTCCTATATCATATCCCTAAGCCTGAATTTGTGGAGTTATCTGGGCTGAAAAACCCTAGATCAAAGCTGCCAATAACTCCAATGATTACCTCACATCTACTGTTGACGTACATAGGATAAGAAAATTGTGGTTGGTTGGCCATGACCAATCAATCTTTTTCCGTGGATATATATTATTCTAGCATTAAGTGGCATATATTCCCTTCAAATAAATAACAAAATCAATCCCAATTTGCAGCTAGAATCTACTTAATTAACCTCTTGTTCTTGATGCTAAAGTGTTAAAAGATCATATTTTTATTTTTAATTTTTTTACTTGATTCTAACATGTTAAAATAGTAATCTTATCAACTTATTTCAGAGAAAAACCCTTTTTTTTTTTAGCATATATCAAAGATCAACAAAAGACCAAAAACAGAGTCAAGGTTTCTCTACAAGGTGCAAGTAATTAGTATTTTTTATAAGAATACCCTTTTTTATATGGTCAACTTCTATCATTGAACTTACATACCATGAATAACTATCATAATCCATACAAAAAAGCAGCAGCAAAGACTGATCACCAAATAACATCTTAGAGTCTTTGGTTAGAAACTAAGCAGTATGATTGCGAAAAAGTTGCCAAATGTAGTTGAAACTTAAGCTTATATTGTCACAGGTCTAACGACAACAAAACATCAACATGAAGCATCTTCTATCGAGCTTCCAACAACGTGATGGTGGGTTGAATACCAGAGGAAGAATTTGCTTCCATCATATTCCTATCAGTGAAGAAACAAGGCTCTTTGGGCCGAGGTAGTGCACCCTCACTACCTAACATCAGAATCACAGAATGCATGCTTGGTCGATCATCCGGGAAACGTTGTACACATAATAGGCCCACATTGATTGAACGTAGCACTTCAAATAGATTGCAAGTGTTCGCTATTGATGTATCAATAAATTCTAAAGACCCACCTTCTATATAGAGTGTCCATGCCTAGAGAATTGAAAAAAGAATCAGGATTGCCTTACTATAGTGAAATAAGGAAATAAGAAAATATTCCCCAATACTTACATGCCCAAGAAGATTAAGGTCATGGTCTGGGTGGGCAAATCCTCTGTTTCTCTTCCCACTTACAATCTCTAGCAACAAAACACCAAAGCTAAAAACATCGGATTTTGTGGAATACAATCCTTCACTTGCATACTCTGGAGACATATAACCTCTGTAGGAAACCATTGAAGAAGGGGTTAAATTCACAAGCAATGGAGATAAAGACTTTATACATATCACTAAATATACTTACAATGTTCCAGCCACTCTTGTTGTGTTTGCTTCAGTTTCATTTCCTCCAAAACTTCTTGCTATCCCGAAGTCTGAAATTTTGGGGGTCATTTCATTATCTAGTAAAATGTTTTCTGCTTTGAGATCTCTATGGATTATCCTGAGTCTAGAATCTTGATGAAGATAAAGAAGGCCTCGAGCAATCCCATTGATAATGAGGAAGCGCTTAGGCCAATCTAGTACCCTGCTTCGCATGTGATCTGTCCATTTTTTTATCATTCAAGTTAACCCATTCTACTACTTGGATTATTGAAAATAAATGGAAAATATTTCAAGAAACAAATGATTACAAATTTCATCAGAGTTGTTTAGAGCAAACATATAACAATAAAAGTGAGTATAATTGAAACTCATTCTCAATGATTGAAAAACATTGTCAAAGAGACACAAATAGATAATGGATCTCAATGGTAGGGTTCCAAACCCCTAACTTTTTAAATAAGAGCCAAAAATTTTAAAGAAAATAGAAATATGAAAATTTTTCTAAATAAATGCATCTATGCTTTGTCTTGTCCCCAAGGATTTTTCTTTGAGATTTGTCAAATCCATGGTAAATAAAGAATTTCCCTAGCATGTATAGGAGAAGAGGGAGAAAAGAGAAGCTACTGACTTAGACAAAGAAACTATATAGTGGTTTTAGAGAGCCAAACCAAAAATGTACAAGTCCAAGCTTTTGTTAGGCATGTATTCATAAATCAGCAATCTTTCTCTGCCATGAATGCAGCATCCAAGAAGCTTTACAAGATTTCGGTGCTGAAGTTTTGTAATGGATTCAACTTCATTTTTGAACTCTTTTAATCCTTGTCTTGAAGTATTTGACATCATCTTTACTGCTATTTCTTGTCCTTCTTGCAATATTCCCTGAAAACATCACATTCTTTTTATTCTGAAAGCTTTGCAAATTAAAATAAACTTGTCCATATTAAATATGAAGAGTCCTAAAGAAACCAAAGACACAAAAATGTTGGCACATACACTGGCTTCAAAACTTTAAGGCGTATAGCGGCCTTGATACATGTTGTTTCATTTAGATACTATGAAGATTGGGGACATCAACTACTTCTCAAGATGCTTAGCTATGCATCTATAATGTTTTATTAACTTGTAACTTGTCTTATCCAAAAGGCAAAGTATAACACTACCTTATAGACAGGTCCAAAACCACCCTCTCCAAGTTTATTGTCACTAGAAAAGTTATTGGTGGCATTCAATAATGTATCCAAGTCAAATAATGGTAAATCTAGTTGCTCTTGGCCTTCATTGTTTTCACCTTCTTTTGATTTATGATCCATGTATCCTGCAAAATGGAGAATAAAATGAAAGATTAAAGAATTCACCAACCTGGAATTTAACCCATTTCCAAGCCTAGATCATTTCATTATTTCTAAAATCAAGCCAAGTCAATCCATTGCTCTTTTTTTATTATTATTACATAATCAAACAACGTGTAGAAGTACTTTTGACTAATACATATGGTGATACAAGCACTATGATTTGTTACTCACCTTTTTTCTTTAGCTGCTTCTTCCTCTTCTTGAGCACATACAAGATCAGGACGAGACTTAAAAAAACTATTCCTGTAATTGATATAGAGATGACAATGACCTGCTTTTTCTTCTTCTTGGAGCTACTATTTATGCTTGAAGAAGCTTCTTGACACAAAAGGAAAGAAATTAAGAAGGAAAGCCATGAAATAAAATAGAAAAACTATAAATTCCTATGAATAGTAACTATTGATCTAAAATATATTTGTAGTTTATAACCATGAAGGTAGGAGTTCAAGGAAATGCAATTGCCATAGGATTTGAGAGCACAAATCAGTTGGTATTGGTGTGTTATAGCATCTATCTTACTACAATTGAAATCTAAAAGAAAAATATTCAACTTTTGAGTAGACCTCTACTTTACACTCTAGTCTTCAGAAAATACGTATACTATTCCATGAAATTATGTGCTAGGCAGTTGGTCTCAGATTTTTCACATCAGCAATAATTGAGACGGACGTAAATTAAGATTTAAGTTGCAAAATCATGGGATTGAACTAGAGGCACGTATACAAGGTGAACAACTGATTCAAAACCTTTGAATAAATATACCATGAAATTTGTATGAGATTTATGTTTCCCAAGTAAGAAAAAGAAAAGTTCATACCTGATTCTGATGCAGCCATCCTTGCATAAAACTCTTGCCCATTTTCAGTGAAGTCTCTGATGTCAATCAAGTCACCAATCCAGAGCAAGCATCCACTTCCTCCTCCTCTAATATCTGAATTTGCATAAGCAGTGCAAGAGCAGTTGCTCAAGCACAGGGAAGCACATTCCTTAAGGTTCAATTTTTCATCAAACCAGGAGTTCCGCGTGTCTGGCAGTTTCACACCAGAGAACTTTACAAATCCATCACCCTTCTGACAATCCAGGGGAGTGCTTCGAACACATCCATTTGACCAGTCTGCCAAGTCCCAATTGCTTTGGAACTTTGGCCTAAATCCCTTCATACACTCACATTTTGGAGATTCATCAATCTTACAGATTCCATGTACTCCACATATTGCATAATTGTCACAGTCATCCTTCTGTGTAGTTGAGTAAAGAACCCATTCATTTTTTTTATCAGTCCATGTGAATCTTCGTGAATAACCATCAGGAGTTAACACAAGCCTCATAATAACAGAGCTTTTAACTAGAGAATAAATAAAATATATCTCGCTTTCATTAGAAACAAAATTAAATGTATAAACTGAGTTGTTTGTTAATTGAGGTATTCCACTATATCGAACACCATTCCATGGTCCTGCACGAAACTCTTCAGCTAAACCATTCCTCAATAATAGTTGTGGAAATCCACTTAGATCAATCCCATAAGTAAAATTACCTTTAGAAGGGTCATCATCACTCTTCCATGATGACAGGTACCGATCCAGGCCTGTTACTCTGTTCCTTCCAAGCTTCATGCCTGGTAGAAGAGTATCGCATGGGTAATCAAAACTCTGCCATAGGAAGTTTTCTTGATCCCTATCATTGCCATTTCTCATAACAAGATTTCCAGACTCCAAAAGCTGAGCGCTCGGATCCTGTGCAGAACGTGATGAAGTAGAATTCCAAAGAATTCTGTTAGTACCGTTGACCAGAACAAGAATTCCCGGCTGAGTGACCTTTAAAACTCCTGATGAGTCAGTTAATGGACTTTCTCTATTGGCAACCCATACCACTGTCCCAGGAGCCACTTTCTTGTACCATATCCCCAAGTATCGGTTCTTGGAATTACCCGGACTGAAGAAACCCAGTTCAAAGCTCCCACCAGCTGAAGTGATGGTCTCACCATCTGTAATGTTTTGATTTACAATTATGGTGTCTACTGCCACGGAGATTCTTAAGAGGGATAATACATAGGAGAAGATAACTGCAACTGTTGTAAGAGAATCCATAGTCGTTCCTAGATAGAAAATGCCTGAGATTTTGGGTGCTTTCCAAGTCTCCTCGTATTTTCCCTTGCCCCCTAAGATTTGGCATTGTGTTTGACTTGTATGACTTAGAGAAAAGCATCACCTCCCATAGATGGACTAATTATCCAGTGGTCATCATCTTCTCCTTAATCCAAATTTGATATTTCTATACCACTTAAAATGGGCTAGGTATTAGTTTATCCCATATTAGAACAATGTGTGGCCAATCTCACCTTTTCGTTAGAAGAATTACAAGTTGAAGTAAAGAAGACCAGGAATAGAGTGTTGGATTTTTGACAAGTATACAGTAGTTTTAAAAAAAAAAATTCATAAACTACTTGGTGTAAAAAATATTTCCAAATCTACCATAATATTTGCTAAGTGCGAAAAAGTAAATAAATTTGAAGTAAAAATAGTCTCTTATAGGCAAAAATGTCTTTTGAAGAGATGAATTTTAAAATTTAACTATAAAAAAAATAGAAAAAAATAAATTATTTTTAAATTGATTAATACTCAAAAAATTATTTGTTTCATTTTAAATTGATTAATATTCAAAAAATTATATCTCTTAAAATTGAAATTTTTATTCAAAATTAATTTGTTGGATAATAAATTAGTTTATTTTTCTATATTTTATTCCTTTTATGATTAAATTTTAAATTTAAAAATATTTTTAATTTTAAACCTTATCTAATAAAATTAATTTCAAAATTAAAAAGAAATAAAATCATTCATTTTGTAAATAAAAATAAAAATTACTAAACTAAAAAAAAAAAATTATAATAAATTTATTATTTTATAAACTTAATTTTCACCTCAAATTAATAATAGTTTTTCTTTTCTTCTTAATTTGGAAGTGAAACGAACAAAAAATAATAGATACTATCTAAAAATTAAAATATTTATTATTTATCTTATAAATAAAAAAATAATATAAAACTAAATTAATTTCTAGTTATAGTTATAATTAATAAAATTAATTTAATGATAAAAATTGGAGATGAGATAAAGATCAAAATATTTTTTAAATCAATATCTAAATTACTATAAAATAGTGTTTTTTAAATATCAAATGCTAAACATAATTTATACTTTTATATATATTAGTATTCATAAATAATATATCCCAATAATTAAAATTATTTTTATATATTAAATTTAATAAATAAAATTAATTAATTCTATAATACATATATTTATAATAATTATATTATTATACAAATGTTATGTGTTTTATTATTTTTAATGGTATTTTTAATTAATAATATAATGCTACATCATTTAAAAATATGAGGTGATGACCAAAATAAATTTTTAATCAATATAAAATGATAAATATAACTTATACTTTTATAAATATTATAATTATAATAATATATCAATAATAATAAACATAATATTAATTAATTTTATAATACATATATTTATAATAATTTTATAATTAAAATATATTATTAGTTAAAATATTATTAAAAATAATAAAACATGGAAAAATTTTAAACTTTTGAAATCGTCTGGAGAAGATTTCTTCCATTAATTTTTTTTTTTTTTTTTAAGAAATCGTCTCCTAATTTTATTTTATTTCCTATAGCCAATAATTTTTTTTAAATAAATAAAAAAATAAAAATTATCTTTTGAAGAGACTATTTTAGTATGAATTTTTTGTAAATTTTTTTTTAGAAATTTGAAAGGACTATTTTTACTTAGAACTTAAAATAAAAAGTAATAATAAAGAGAAATCGTGTATTCAAGAGACGATTTTAGCTTATATATATTTTGAAAGAATTTTTAGAAATTGTCCCTTCAAGAAATGATTTTTGCATATATATATATATATAAAGAAAGTAAATCACCTTTTGAAGAAGTGATTTTTACTTCAAATCCAATTTCTCTTTCTTAGTCGACAAAAACTAGGATAGATTTGGAAGTATTTTTTCCAGAGTTGCTTTCATGAGTTATTAGGATGTGCTAGGAAGACTTTTGAACTGACTAACTGGCCCAAAAGGCACGCCTGCTGGCTATTGTTATTTGGATTCTCTATTTTTTTTTTCCCCAACTTTGGAACTATCCTCACGCGACTTGTTACCAGCTTTGGACATAAAGTCATATGGGCGTATAGACTAGTGGCGACCTTAGATATTGAAATCAAGCTTTGAGCAAAGTCATCACAGTCGATCAGAACTGCAAGGAAGTTGGTTATGCTCCGGTATAAAATCAAAAAGTGATATAATAAAAATCGAAAAGGCCAACAAAGGCCGTTAGGTTCACTCCATCACCCTCCTCTTAGTTTGAGTGTCACGATTCAAGTCCCCATAATTGGGATCATTTACCATCCAATCAAGTCAAGAGTGAATTCAGGGAGGACTACTTTGTTCTCACACGAGTACCAAGACTCCTATATAACCTTCAATGACATCTTATAGTGATTTGACAAGGGCATCTCTATCTCTGAGCGAAATAGCTAACACCCATCCTTAAATCTCTTAGAGGCAATGGACTATAAGGAAAGAATTACCTTTTATAAAAATCCTCTCAATCGTCCAATAGCTCATACATTGATATATAGAAACAGTCATCTCAACCGATCAACGGCTCACACACTGATCATAATTAAAACATCACATAATCACCTCCTTTGATTAGGACTATAAATTATTTCCTTCCTCCTCTGTATTATTCCTATTTGCATAGGAACATGAGCAATGAGGTATGACTCATTAGAATTGGTTTCTTCCTTCCTCCCTTCCGTTTGATTGTTACTTCACTCGTACTCTCTTTTCCTGCAAACGAAACTTCAGTCATATATTTGTAAGACATTAATGTAAAAGCATAGGATTTTATTGTCTTCAATTTTCATCACTCTTATGGTATCGGAGCAGTGAGCTCTCATGAGCAATCCGTTTTTTTTCATGTGTGTCCTTCAAATAGCCTCATTGAAAACCATGTTTGTAAGCACCCCCTCTGTTGTTGTCGTGAACGTTGGAACTGCCAATCCCAACAAGTTAATCTCCATCAATGGCACTGCATAATTGTTGCTGAAACTTACTCCCAATAATTATCCGTTTTGGCGCAATTCCACTCCTTATTGATAGGATGTGATCTACTAGGGTACTTTGAGGGAATGTTTCCATATCCATTGGCAATCTTTGCATCACTTTCCCATGCCATTATATCTCTCATCTCTGCTGCCACAATATCTAATCAAGCATGGACCAAGTTGGCAACCTTGTATGCTAATTGGTCTAAATCCGAATCATGGATCTTAAGGACAAGCTTACCTTTCCAAATAAAGGAGACAAAACCATTACCGAGTACATGCATATAGTGCACAATGGATGGATTGGCTCTTGTCAATGCTCATATTAATGATGATGATCTTCAACTTCATGTTCTTCATGCTCTTAGAAGGGAGTGCAAAGATGTTTGCACTAGAGTTTGAAATCGTAGGTTCTCATGACCTTTGAAGAGCTTCTTGATGCCTTGATTGAACATGAAAGCTCCCTTAAAGGAAAAAAAAAAAAAAAGCTTACTCGAAACAACTCATCTTTCACTACCAATTACTCTCAAAGATCAAGGTAGCCCACCAATCCTCATGCAAGGGATCATACAACAAAGGTGCATGGTCAATCTAAAAGCACCATGAACTTTTGACCATGGACATGAACGTTAAAACTACAATCAGAACCATTAAAACTCCAAGCTTCAATCTAATATGATGTGTCAATTGTGAGAAACCTAGCCACAATGCTAAATATTGCTACCAAATTTGAGGGTACTATTCACCTAAAGCACCATAAGCTAATTACACCACTCAAATTCGTGGGTCAAATCCTTACAATTGGTTAACCAACTCCAAGGCATTACACCACATCACCTTTGACCCTAACAACTTGGAAACCCATTCTAAGTTTAATGGAAATGATGATTGTTGGGAACCCCAAATTGCTTCATTCCTTAGCCCTAAATCATGTAGGGTGCATGTATTTATCACTAAGGCTCTTTAGATCTAACAAAATAGAAAAATGTGGTGTTGAAAACTTATATGATTAAATCTAGAGAATATTGAAATCATACATGCAATCTAGATGTTCTTAGATCTGTTCCCATCCAATAAAGTCCTCAAAAATGCCATAGAGTTCATCTACCCGATATTCTTCCACCTGATGTTCTTCCACTCGATCTAGCCTCACACGAATCTAGGCACGAGAAGAGTGTGGGCTTTTCTTTTCTTCCATAAAGGAGGTTAAGGTTTCTCTCTAGTGGCTCGTTGGAAGACAAAATGACAAAAACTTTTTAAAGTTTTAACCCTTAAGGGGGTATTTATAGGTTTCTCTATGAACTTAAGCGACCTAAGGCTAAATTAAGCTTGGATTACCTAATACAACTTACTTGGGTCATAATTAATTAATTAGTCCTATTAGGTTTCAATTAATTAATTAATTTAGCCCAATCTACAAAGTTGACTCATAAGATCTAATGCAACCTTGCACTTTTACCAAAAATGCCCTTATGCAAACTTACGAACAAGAAACTCAAATCCTTTAAATAAAATGTTTCCATGAATTAGGAGTTTGAGCAAGGACCACTAGGACCGATAGGAAAATACTAACTCCCTAAAAATCTAATTTTGAATTTGATTCAACACTATATTAAAGAAAATCAACTACACTCTAGTACCTTATGAAACTATAGTGAGGTGAAGTTCAAGTCCATGAGCTACCATCCATTTCATGCAAACCATTCATGAACTAGTGTTTATAATGTAACAAGGTAATTCTATCAACCTATCAAGATTAGCTTTCCAATCTTTAAGTTACATATCCTTCTATTATGTGATCAATTGATATACTCCAACTCAAATGAGCATTTGTCAAAATCCACTAAAATTGTTATGGTCAAAGTCTTCCTAATCACATGTCTTTTGAATCATCTAAGGGATACTATCTTTATCTCATGAGATATCATAGTACCTTTATTAAGAATATCTATTGTCATCAACATTCATCAACAATGGTCCAATCTGTGGGGATATATGACTATATTAGGGTCTCACACATAAGTCAAAGTCTCCTATTGATTTTGGCACAAGCTCAATATGTTATCAAGGTTGAGAGTCCTTTAATAACTTAGTGAATTATGACAGTTGATAACGTTATGTCATAATTTACCGTAGGTCCTATCCAATGTGTAATCCTACACACTACTATACTTACAATAGGAAATCAACCTTAATAGCCAAGACAAGTTATCCCTTCTAGTAGATAGTATATTATAGTCTCTACTAGATTGCCCAAATCCATAACCAATTATGAACAACTTATCATCTTGTAAGGAATCCATGACTTATATCCTTTGTGCAATTCTTAATGTACCTAAGTCATGTACAATGCAAGTGATATGGGTATATCTACTCAAATAAACAATTCATGCATAAGGGACTATTGAATACCATTCTATGGTCCAACACCAAAATGTACAACTAAAACATTCCTCATAAGTAGTTATGGAAATCAACTAGAATAATCCCATAAGAAAAATTATGTTTAAAAGGGTCATCAACACTCTTCCATGATGACACCTACAGATCTAGGTTTGTTACTTTGTTCTTTTGAAACTTCATTCCTAGTAGAAGTTTTTTAGGTCACTTTCATCACCATTTTCATAACAAAATTTCCAAATTCCAAAAGTTGAGCATTTAATCCTATGTAGAACATGATGAATTAGAATTCTAAAGAATTATATTAGTATAGTTGATAACAACAAGAATTCCCAGATGAGTGACTATCAAACTTCTAATGAATGCTTTTGTGGATTTTCCCCTATTGGCAACCATACCACAGGCTTATTAGACCATTTCTTGTACAACATCCCCAAGTATCGGTTCTTGGAATTATTTGTACGGTAGAAACCAAGTTCAAAGCTCCCATTAACTAAAGTGATGGTCTCACCATATCTAATAAGTTAATTCACAATTATGGTGCCTATTGTTATGGAGATTCTTAAAAAGGAGAATATATAGAAGAAGATAACTACAACTGTTGTAAGAGCATCAATCCATAAGTGCTTTCCAAGTCTCCTTATCTTCTCTTTTTCCCTCTTATAAGACTTGGAATAATTTCTTTCAAACATCACAATCAATCTAGTTTCCTATTGGTAAGCCATAGCTCCAAAAATCTATCAATATGAATAGTCAATTCTTTTCTTTGAATGTGTAGTCTATATTATTAGGTGGTGTGGTCCCTTGAACTTAATATCTATTTGATTTGTATGACTTAAGAGAAGAACACCAACCGCCATGTACAAAAGTAACAATGGACTATATCAATAAGGGTTCCATCTATTAATGGATTGAATATCTAAATATTTGATTTTCTATACCTCTTAAAATGGACAAGGGATTAGTTTATACATTGAACGCACCTATTGGCTTTCCTTATGACCAATCACTACAAGAAAAAAGTGAAATAATGACGTTTTTTAAGCGTTAAGAAAGGTAAAAGATGACGCTTCCTCGAAGCGTCATATCTGCCCCTGTCATTAAATGTTACAATTAACAATGACACTTTCAAGAAGCGCCATATTTTATTAATGCTTTCAATGGCGCTTTAAGAAGTGTCATCCTTGAATAATGTCAACAATGACACTTGTTAAAGCATCATCTTTGAACATTTTTATTGAAATAAATTTTATAAAATTATCACTCTTGACACTTGTGCAAATGCCATCTTTGATTTAATCTTATTAATGACATTTTTAAAAACGTCTTCTTTATTTCATGTTAACAATGATGCTTATAAAAACGTCATCTTTGAACAATTTCTATTAAAAAATAATATTTTGATTCCGTTATTAAAATAGTTGATTTCTTATATAATTAAATTAAAAAAACAATTACAACCGATAAAATAAAATCGAATTTAATTAATTAAAATATATCTAAATATTGATATACATGAACCTAGTTTAAACAGTTAATGTACCCACCTATATATATATATATATATATATATATATTAATTACACATAAACTTGTTAATTATATCAAAATATTTCAATAAGAATTTCTAATTCTAACATAAGAACAAACATTGGTACCAAGACTACTAAAATAAACCATAATCTTTAAAAGCATAGTTCCACCTCCTAATGAGTTCTTCACTGATGTAATCTTCATGGTTTTTGACTTCATCTTCTTTAACACAATGGTTTCTCTTCTTTTAGAAAACAAGTTTCCTTTGCAACCTGTAAATAAAAATAAGGAAAAGTAGAAAACATCTAAATTATATATACATACAATAAATAATAAACATAAATGAAATTATAACCTTCACAAAATTAATTAAGGTTATCAATTTTGCTTACATGAATAATCCCTTAGCCTCTTACATACATGGATTCTCTTTTCAATTCATTATACGAAAAAAAAAAAATTTCATTATACGAAAAAAAAAATTACATTATGAAGTGTTTTCAAAATAAAATATAACAGATTATTCTAATGTAGACAAAAATATATATTGTCGTCTCGATGTTGCACCTTTAGAGCATTACTTCAAAAAAGACCTCATAAAAGAATTCATCAAAGTAAAACTAGACATACAAAACATTTCATTAATGAGACCAATGAGTTGAAACTAAATAAATAAATTCGTACTCTATCAACAAAATACCCTGAACTACAATTTCAACTAACATATTATGCTTTCCCCAAAATAAGGAAAAAAATGTACTTAAAAATTTTAAAAAAGTTTGATTTTTTATTCAACAACATAGAAGAAATAAATTATGTTTTTATGGGATAAAATATTGTATTTTTATTATAAGTTAGCAGTTAAATTAAATCTTTAATAAACTCATAGACTCTAAGTGAATAAATATGCATCAAACACTTATTATAAAGTGTATATATGAGTTAGGATTGCTTCGTATGGACATTTAATGGTGAACTCTTAAAGCACTACCGAATACAAGAATAAGTCCTATAATGCACAATAAATAAAAATACCAAGGTCCAAACATGATGAAAACCATCACATTATCATTATGTTATTATTAAATTTTATTTTTAATTTCTTATATTTTTATTATTTTTATTTATTTGACTACTTTTTATTTTTTACTAGTTCCTTTGATTTTTGTTTATTTTGATAATAAGAGGAGCTTGTAATTTACTAGATGAGGTATGATAAAAATCCTAAGATAGGAAGTATAGACTTATTTTTATATTTTATTTTAACAAAACCAAGAAACATGACATTGCTTGATTGAAGATATCATAAAAATCTTATGTAATTATAAAAGTAAATAATTAAATCATAAAGTTATAGTACAAATAGAATTCTATCTTATTTAAAATATTTGTATCCCAACCTACCAAGATTTGGAACTTAATCCCGAAGAAAGTAGGCCCTTTCAGTAATAGATAAAATTTTTAAGTCCACATGTTTAATGGGCTTTATTGCTCAGTATGGTGAAGCATAAGTCACCATATCCTTGAAATTCAATAACCAAAATTTGATGAGTCCTAAAAGAATGATTTTTCAAAATTTTTACTTGACCATGAAAGTTTTAAAATAATACCAATATGGAAACTATATTCCAAAGGATTCAAATAAAAAAAATATATGGATTCAAATATAGCAAGAACAAGGGTTAAGAAATCAATCCCAAAAAGAGTTCATTCAAAACAAAAAAAATTTCAGCATAGTTGTCTTCATCTATACCAATAGATTTAAATTTTCATATAAATTTGATCCAGTATTGAATCAAGTTGGGACTTGTCTCATTTTAAAAATAATAGAAAATACTATAATTTTTCTGTTTTGCACAAAATCCAAAAACCTCTCTAACATATTGAAAAGTCTTAAAAAATGCACCCTATTTTAGGTTTTTCAATCTGGCAGGACTGTTAGCGAAAGAGTTTAGTTACTAAAGATGATAATATAGTCATTTTAGCACAACATTATCACCAAGTGTTCTTTGATAACCCAAATACATTTTCCTTTAGTATCTCAGATATTTACATATCATGTGTAAAATGTGATCAAGATATGTTAGAAGATATTGTCAGATCTAAGTTATATTTTATACAAAATTTATCTATTTAGCTCATTTAACTATGAAATACATGAAGCAAGAAAAGCAAAAAAAAAAAAAAAATGAGACTTCCAACAAAGAGTACTTAAGCAAAAGAGTTAAAGAGTTGCAAGAATTAATGCTAGACTATAAGGTGCAATATCCTATTAGTGATACCGAACCATTTATATCCATGTTTACATTTCATTAAGTCTAAGCTAAAAATGACAAGAAAACAATACCTGCCAATATTCATTTCCCTTGCCATTCTCACTTCATCTAAGAATGACTCCATAAATTGACAATTTGAGCCAGGCTTTTTCTTTCCCTGTGAATTAGACAGCTGCATGTTATGCTTATTTAACCAATGCTTCTAGTAGCAATCATATTCCCATTATAAGACATCATTTCTCAAGATAAGGATTGCTGAAATATATACATAGTTGATTTAAAGAAATGAATAAATTTCTAGATAGAAAAATCTTGATTCAATAAAAAAACTTAAGCAACTCCAAATAGCACAATTGCATGAAGAAAAACAAAAATATAGTTTGGGAATTTTTTTAATTTTTTTAGTATTTTTAGGAAGTTAAACCATAACAAGCATTAGTTTATGCTATAATCAAACTAATGACCACTAAACATTGCATCCTACCTAACCAAATGAAAATGGGAATTTATTTCCTATTCCTAATGGCACTGTAGCAATTGGTGGTGGCTGAGGCAATTTAAGATGAGAAACTAATCTAAGAGCCAGTTAGTTGTACCATTCTCACCAGCAACCTTGTAATTTAAAATTATCTTGTATAACATAACAAATAAACCAAAAATTTTAAGGTAGTATTGTGCAAAAATTGTAAGTGATCTAGAAAAGTAAAGGTATCCCAAGGGTAACTTTTATTATTTAACAAATGAGGTACTCACTATTATTCTCAATCTTTTCTAAATTTTGGAGGCTAAAATATCTCCACTGTGCTTGAGCTTCCAAAAGATGAGGCCTGATTTTGAATCAAAAACCTACTTTAGATGCTTATAAATCAACCAGTTAAAAATGGGCCTTTCCTAATAAATAAAACAAACAAGGAGAAATTTAAAAAAAAAAAAATTATGAGAGATGCCATGGAAGGACCCTAATGGGTGGCTTAGGGCAAAGAACTGGATCTATTTTCTTTATTTTAGGAGCAGAGCACCTCATTCCTTTACAAGATGCCAAATGCAACTCAATCATTTTTTGTTATCTTATCTTATTATTAATAACTGTTCTCCAGAACAGATCCGAAAAATGAATCCTTGGAAAAAATCAAGTTAATTTTTTTTAAAAAAAATAATGATAATGATAAATAACAAAAATAAATAAATCAACACCACTTAAAAATGATTTATGTTTTCCCTAAATCAAGCAAACTAAAAAAAACGTAAAACGATTTGTGTTTTCCATAACCAAAAAAATGATTTGTTATCTAGTATAGATATGAAAAAAATGATTTCTTGGAAAAATTCAAGTTCAAGAAAAAATAATAATAATAACGATAATGATAAATAACATTAAAAAAAAAAACACCTCATTGTTCACAAAACCAAACCAATCCAACATAATAAAAAAGATGCAAAAGTTCCTTCCACTTTCTTTTCCTAAATACTCACCAATCAAACCGAGAACAAGCAAACAAACCAACCAGATCGGAGATTTGAAAACTCACCCGCTATCACCGAGGATGATGACCTTCAGAAGCATACGCCTACGAGAAGCCATGGAATCAACAAAGAGAATCGAAATTAGGGTTTCAGAGAAGATTCGAAATCGAACCCTAGAAATTCCCAATTTCTTTGGATTTGAAAAAAATAAATAAAAAGTCCTTTAGTTTCATGGAGGCTTCAAGCCTTCAACGGAGACAAATGAAAGGGGTTGGCCAATAGTATTATATTATCATCCTCCTTGAACAGCAACGAGAAATTAACACTAGTTAGAAATGATTTATGTTTTCTCCAGATCCAAAACTAAAAAAAAAGAAAGAAAATAAAATAAAAAGGCAAAAAATAAACCTCATCCAAATTAAAGTCACTTTCGGTGTTCTCACAATACAATTGTGTAGCCTTGGTGAGATCGAGCTCATTGGAAGCAGCCCCCCCCAGCAAGATCTTGTAATTTCTTTGGTAATCGAAGAGATGACGTGATGAATGGAGGACTGGAAAAAGGAATTGAAGAAATGACATGATGAATGGAGGATGGGAGAGAGAAAGATAGCAGCATAGAAGGTAAAGGCATTGGGAGGGGAGTCACCTTCCGTGGCAATAGTGGTGGGTTGCCAATGTGGGTATGTGCCCTAAGTTTTTTTTTTTTTTTTTTTTTTTTTTTTTTTTTTTTTTTATGGCTATCAGGGTTTGAGGGTTTAAAAGAAACAAGGGATTTATATAGGAGAAAATAAAATGACTCTTCTAACAAGTGTCAAGGTTGTTCATAATACAAGCTCCTACCATGACGCTCTTAAAAAGTGTCACGGAATAGACACCAAGTAATAGAAACGTCATTATAATATTTAAAAAGCGCCATTGTTCCTAAAACGCCAATATTAATCCATTTTTCTTTTAAATATTGACACTTTTAATAAGCGCCAAGATATGAAGCGTCATTATATTAGTTTTTTGTAGTAGTGAATCTCACCTCTTCTATAGAGTAATTACAAGGTGAAGTAAAAACCAAGAACATAAAGACTATTGCAACGATTCCCTTCTCATGCCAAGATTTCCAGGATAAAAATGATAGACACTACAATTATGAGGTTTTATCATAAATTAATTTGTGATTAAAAGAGAGTATTTTGTGGTATGATATTTTTTTCCACAAAAAAATTATTTGTGGCGAGTTCATTGTTATAAGTCTGTGAGCAATTAATTTTAACTATAAAATTTAATTTTATAGAAAATAAATAATTTTTTTCATAAAATAAAATTTGTTGCAAGTTGCCACTTTTCACCACAAAATAAAATGTGGCAACATATCATTTTTCACCATAAAACAAGTTTATAGGAGCATGTCATTTTTTTAAGGAAAATAATCACAATACAAGTTCACTTTTTTACCATAAAAAAATCATACTGAAAAATCACCCTTTCGCTATCAAATAAAATGTCTCTATAAATTAGAAATTAAGTAGGAAAGTCGACCAATAAAATAAAAAAAAAAACTATAAATTCCTATGAGTAGCAACTGCTGATCCAAACTATATTTGTAGTTTACAACCATGAAAGCAGGAGTACAAGGAGTTCATCAACTTAGTTGGTTTATTCATGTTTTATAGCATCTAGCACACTATCATTGAAATCTAGAAATATATATATATATCCCAACTTTTGAGCGGACCTTGGCCCTAAACTCTAGTTCTCAGAAAACAAGTATGCTATTCCATGAAGTAATGTTCTTGGTAGTTGGTCTCAGATTTTTCACACAAGCAACGTTTGAGAAAGAGGCAAAGCTTAAACTGGAAAAATCTAGGGATAAAACTAAAGACATATGCAAGGTGAAGAGTTGATGAAAAACCTTTGAATAAATAGACCATGAAATTTGAATAAACATACCAAATATATATATATATATTCATACCTAATTCTGATGCAGCCATCCTTACATAAAACTCTAGCCCATTTTGAGTGAAGCATCTGATGTCAATCAAGTCATCAAACCAAAGCAAGCATCGACTTCCTCATTTAATATTAGAATTTGCGTAGGCAGTGCAAGAGTAGTTCCTTAAGCACATCAATTCATATTCTTTAAGGTTCATGTTTCCATTAAACTAAGAGTTTCACATTTTTGGTAGTTTCACAGTAAAGTACTTTACAAATCCATCACCCTTCTAATAATCCAGTGGAGTACTTCGAACGCATCCATTTGACCCATCTGCCATTTCCCAATTTCTTTGAAACTTTCACCTAAATCCTTTCATGCACTCACATCTTGGAGATTGGTCAATCTTATATATGCCATTTGCACCACACAACACATAATTGTTAGAGTCATCCCTCGGTGCAGCTGAGTAAAGAGTCTTTTCATTTTTTTTTTTTATCATCCATGCAAACCTCCTTAGATAACCATCAAGATTTAACACAAGTATCATACTAACAGAACTGTGAACAAGATAATTAAAAATATACATCTCATTTTCATTAAAAACATAATCTTGTGTATAAACTGTGTTATTTGTTAATAGAAGTACTCCACTAAATTGAATACCATTCCATGGTCCAGAGTGATACTCTATGGCTAAACCATTCCTCAAAAGTAGTTGTGGAAATCCACTAGGATCAATCATGTAAATAAAATTACCTTTAGAAGGGTCGTCGACACTCTCCTATGATGATAGGTATTGATCCTGGCCTGTTACTATGTTTCTTCCAAGCTTCATGCTTGGTAGAAGAGTATCACATGGATAATCAATATGAGAAAACTTAACAGAAAAAATAATTTCTCATTAATTGAAATGAATGATTACAATAAGGTATTAAAATACTATTCTTAATTAATTTTGTTTTATTCTAAAAAATCTGTACACATGGACAACAGTCATTAACCACTATTCCTAACATCTCCATTCAAACTCAAAGTTGTAAAGTCTTCTACTTTGAGTTTGTTCCTCATTTGATTAAACTGTCTACTAGAGATTGCCTTAGTTAGAACATCTACCACTTGTTCATTGGTTGGTACATGTCTTATATCTATTTCTTTCTTCAAAACTTTTTCCATTATAAAATAAATATCCAATTCTATATGCTTTGTTTGAGCATCAATAATGGGATTGGCAAATAACAACACTGTACTAAGATTATCACACCACAAAACTAGTATACAAGGTATCTTGTACTATAATTCAAATAGTAAGGAATGAATCCAAGTTACTTCACCAATCAGTCCAACCAAACTTCTGCAACAAATCCAACTAAACTTCTATATTTCACCTCTATGCTGGAATGAGAAACTATTTGTTGTTTTCTAGAATGCCAGGACACAATATTACTGCCAAAAAAGGCACAGTGACTTGAAACTGATCGTCTATCATCAGGGTCTGAACCCAATCAACATTAGAAAATCCAACTAAGCTCAACTCAGTAGCTTTCTTTAGATGAATGCCATAATCCATGGTTGCTCTTAAGTGTCTCATAACACGTTTTATAACCTTCTAATGCTCATCTATAAGCATTTTCATAAACTGACAAATTTTATTGACACTGTATGCCAATTTAGGTTTGGATACAGTAACATATTGTAAAGCTCCTACTACACTTCTATATAGTTGGGCATCTTCAACGGGAACTCCATCTTGGGAACTAATCTTCAAGCCACTAGTCATAGGAATAAGAAGGTCTTTGGCCTGCAACATTTTAGTTTTCCCCAAAAGATCCTTTATATACTTCTGTTGAGATAGATGAAATTCATTCACTGTATGAGTAACCTGAATGCCTAGAAAATAAACTATTTCTTCTAAATCTTTCAAAGAGAACTCAACATCCAACTCTTTAATAAGAATAGTGACTACCTCTACATTGCTTCCAGTTATCAAATATCATCTACATTGACAAGAATGTAGGTGGTATGGGTTGATGTAATCCTAAAAATGAGAGACTGATCTGCTTTGGGGGAAACAAATACAAACTACAGAAGAGCTTTGTGAAGCCTCTCAAACCATGCTCATGGTGCCTGTTTGAGTACACAGAGAGCTTTATGTAGTCTGTAGACATATTTAGGGTGTTTCTCATCAACAAAGCCTTGAGGTTGTGACATAAACACTTCCTCTTGTAAAATACCATTCAAAAAGGCATTATTTGTATCAAAATTACCCAACACTCCAACTTTTAGATAAGGTAATTGTGAGCACAATCCTGATAGTTGTTAGTTTCACAATTAGGCTAAAAGTCTCATTAAAATCAAATCTAGCTTATTGATGGAAACCCTTGGCTATCAACCTAACTTTGTATTTTTCCACACTGCCATTAGGATTTTCTTTAACCCTGTAGACCCATTTATAGCCAGTAGGTATTCTTCCTTTAGGTAAAGGTATTAAAGACCAAGTTTTGTTTCTTTGCAAAGCTTCAAACTCAAATATCATGGCTTGTTTCCACTCATCTTATTGTAAAGCCAGTTCAACTATCTCTAGCTCATTTACTACTGAAATATACACTTTAGATTTGGTAATGCCATTTTTGTTTCTTGTTTTCATGACATGAGTATTCTCTTAACCTTTTGGTCGACCTACCCTTCTATTCAAATCAGTATTACTAGAAGAAACAATATCCTACATAGCAGCATTAGTTACTGGAGGAGAATGAGTTTAAGATGAGACCTTTAGAACAAGTGGACTAGTAAATAAGGTAGAATTAAACAATGAAAATGAATTATGGATAGAGTAGGAAGATTGACCAGTTTGTTCAAATAGAAATGTTGTTTCATCAAATATAACATCTCTAGAAATATACAACTTGTCATTTGAATCCAAACACTTATATCCTTTATGGTTTAAGTTGTGTCCATAAAAGTGCAAACAGTTCTCCTAAATTGTAATTTATGTTTGTTAAAGGAACGAGTGTTAGGATTGCATGCACAATAAACACTTTTAGAAAAAAAATAGTTGGGTTTAGTTTTGAAAAGAAGTTCTAAAGGACATTTTTGTTTTAGGATAGGAGTTGGAAGTCTGTTATGAAGAAACACAACAACTCTGAAAGCTTCATCCCAATATTGAAAGGAATTAAAGATTTGGTTAACAAGGCTAAACCATTTTCAACAATGTGGCAATGTTTTCTTTCAGCCACTCCATTTTGTTCTTGGGTATGAGGGCAAGACACTCTATGTATGATACCATGTTGAGTAAGGAATGACTAAAAAGACTTGAACTATCACCCCAATCAAATTGAAAGGCTTTTATTTTTGGATCAAATTGAAGTTCAACTTGAGTTTTGAAATTGATAAAGGTTTGGATAACATCAGACTTATTTCCAAGAAGATATAATCAAGTGAATCTAGAATAGGCATCCACAAAATGAACATAGTATCTATAACCACTACTTGAAAGGATAGGGGTTAGGCCCCATAGATCAAAATGAATTAATTGTAGAGGAGCAGTATAAACTGTTTCAAACCTGGAAAATGGAAATTTATTAATTTTTCTTAAACAACACAATGAACAAAAGGAATGAGTCATTTTAATGATATTAGGGACATTACACTATGAAATGACTGTGTTTAAAACTTGAATAGAAGGATGACCAAATATGGCATGCCAAAGATAAAAAACATTTGGCATTACTAAATCACAAGAATTTGAAATAGTATAGGTTAGAACATTGTAACTTTTTACAGTAAAGGACGATTGACAAATATTGAAGGCGACTTGTGGATGAGCGAGGCACAACTTTGATAAATCAAACGAGTATAAACCATTTTTAACTTTCCCCATAAGAAGAACTACCTGAGAATCCTGATCCTTAACAAAACAGGCATTAGAATGGAATTCAAAGAAGACATTATTGTCTTTTGCAAATCTAGAAACACTAAGAAGATTCTTTGCAATAGAAGGAACCAAAAGCATATGATTTAAGGAAAACACTTTAGAAATAAGAAAGAAAATTAAAAAAGAATGACCAATTCTTGAAATTGACAAATTTGAACCATCACTAATGTGCACTTTGTCTTAACCAGTAAATTTAGTGTTGTGCTAACAATTATTACATTTGGAGTCACCTGATTTGAAGCACCAGAATCATGGTACCAAGAGTTATCATTGAACACCTTAGGTATTGTAAACAAAGCTGAGGAATGAAGAGAGGCTTGGTTGAAATAAGCACAAGGACCACCACCATTATGAGAAAATGAGGTTGGACTAGCAAAGCTTGGATCAAACCTGTAGTAACACCTTTTAACTTCATGTCCAAACCTTCGACAAAGCTGGCACTGAGGTTTGCCAGTATTATTCCAGTTGTTATTCTAGCCAGATATGCTACCATTACCTCTATCTCTATTAAAATTTCTACCTCCATAGGAGTTTCCTCTACCAAAGTTTCTAGCATTGTAATTTCCATCCAAATGACCTTCATTACCCTGACTAGTACCTCGACCTCTTCTTTGATCAAAGTTGGTGGAGAAATTTCCTCTACCACAACCTTCATAACCATTATAGGCAGAAGACAAGGCAAAATTGGCACTTGGTGCAAAGTCAAGAGATTTAGCATTCTTTTCAATTCTACCTTCTTATGCCATAATCAAATACCCAACTTCTTCTATTGTGTAAGACTCAGATCTAGTAAGGATGAAGGTGATGAAAGTATCATACTCACTAGTGAGGCCATTTAGCATAGCATCAATAGGGTTCTTATCTATGAGAATGTAACTAACCAAGGCTAAAGAATCAACATAGCTCTTGATTTTGGACAGATATTCAACAACATTCAAAGATCCATTTTTCATAACCTTAAGCTAATCCTTAAACTATCCAATTTTAGCCTAGTTTGAAATGCAAAATATTGCTCTAATTTCACCCAAACTTGAAAAGAGGTTTCACATCCAACTAACCTCAGAAGAACTTTCTCAAAGAACGACAAAAGCAACCACGAGAGAAACAATTGGTCCTGTTGCTCCCACTCAACAAAGGCTCTATTCACATTTCCAGCTTCTACATCTTCTTTCGATAGAAACCATAGAGGAATTGCATACTCAAAGAAAAAAAATCTTTGTAATCCATAACCTTTGATCATAGATCGAGACCACTTGTTGTTTCCAGATGAGAAAATTGTTGTCATCAAGTTTCACAAAAAAAGGAATGTGTGAAACTCACAAGTAAAAATTGTGACTGTTCTTAAGCTACCAATGATGAATCTTGAGTAGTGGTTTGAATCGGAGCTTCCATTGAAGGCATTCATGGATCAAAACTCCAGAGTAAATAATGTCTTTCAGTCTCTGAAATTCTCAGCAAACTGCAAGAAAACCCCAAGAACGAAAACCCTTTCTCTTCCATCATTTTCCAACTTTTCCAAACCCTAGAAATTTTCAGCCCTAGAAGGCTTTGATACCATAAGAGAAAAATTAATAGAGAAAAGAATTTCTCATTAGCTGAAATGAATGATTGCAACAAGGTATTAGAATACATTTCTTAACAACTAACCAATTCTATTTTATTCTAACAAACTAAACACGTGGACAACAGTCATTAACTACTATTCCTAACAATCAAAACTCTGGCATAGGAAGTTTTCTGGGTCACTATCGTTGCCATTTTTCATAACAAAATTTCCATATTCCAAAAGCTGAGCATTTGGATCTGGTGCAAAACGTGACGCATCAGAATTCCAAAGAATTCTATTAATACCATTGACAGCAGTAAGAATTCCCTTATGAGTGACCTTCAAAACTCCTGATGAATCAATTAGTAGACTCTCTATTGGAAACCCATACCACAGGCTTATTAGACACTTTCTTGTATCATATCTGTTGATGCCTTGCGTCCCAGTGATCCACGTAGCTGCCAAGTGGACGCACGCTGTCAACCAATATTGAGTTCTGGTTCAGTCTTCCCTGCAAAAGGTGTCCGGACACACCCTCCAATGGTTTTGTTAGCCATGGCTCGAGAGATTAAGCTGTTGGCCTTTTTTAGGGATAACAAGCTTACCTTCCTCCTTGTGTGAAAGTCCTTTTATACAGTGTCAGAAGCTCTTTAATGGTGGGAAGACTTTTTGGCTCGTCTCTAGGTGGTGGCAGGGCCATCATCACCCTACGGGCGGCTGTCAGAGATCGTGGGAGGCGACTTGCCATCATTCCTGTCCTTTCGCTCTGCATGCGCGGAATGTGGGCTGCGGCAGGCTGTCGGAATGACTTAGCAAGGCTTGCTCACTTTCAGTCAATGATCTGAACAACATATCCAGATAGGATATGCTATCGTCTGGGTGTGATGTTCGCGAGTGCCGTGTGCTTCTCCCTGAAAGAGTCCGGATAGGGGAGCGTGCCACGTGTCCTCTTGGGGAATCCGGATGGAGTTGCTCCGGATAGAAATGCGCGCCACGTGTCATCAGAGGGAGGGGTCCCTATAATGCTCCCCTTTTAACCTGCCGATTTTGCCCGGGCAGAATGGGCGGGTTAAAAATGATTGTTTTTGAAACTGAGGTTACTTTTTGCACCCATTAGGTCACTTGGTGCATGGAGGCGAAGAGAAAACAGGGTATTTATGACGAGTCGCCGTCCTTGGGATTTCCCAGGCAACGTGTCTTTTCAATAACGGCACAGCTGAGCGGTTAGAATACCGATGGGCTGTCTCTCTTTAAATAGCAAACCAAGCGCCCTACTCTTGCATTTTTTCTTCTGCATTTTCTGCTAGTAGTGCTTTCTCTTCAGCCTTCTACGTATCTTCGTCTGCAAGTGAAGTTCTAGGGTTTCTGCCAGCGATACTCGTGCCATGACGGTGACTGCATCGCGGACTTCATCTTCATTTTGCCAGTTTACACTCGGTACGTTCTCTATTCCTGCTTTCTCCTCATTGTGTTTGTTTTGCGGTTGTTTCTGGCTTGTTGGGCAAGCTACTTGCGACTGGGGGTCAGTACTGGTTTTTAGGGCTCTTTCGGGGGGTTTTGATTGTGTTTTGGGTGCGTTAGGGTTTCTGTTGCCCCCTGCACCTTTTGTGGGCTACTGATTCTTCTTTGGGGTAGAGTCAAGGGTTAGGATGGGGATGCTGGTGATGTTAGGTTTTATGGGCTTTTTTGCTGTTAGGGTTGTGGGGTCGGGTCATTGTTTTTTACTGTTGGCATCCTGCCATGCAGGTTCCGTTTCAGCCCCACTCTAAAAAATGTCTGCGAATAAGGACGTTGTGTCATTTAGCGCAGCCAGGCAGAGCGGCAAAGATGCGTTCGGAGAGGTCCATGCGAAAAAATCCGTGGACAAACTGAACGCGAGGGAGTTCTGTAAACGCTTCTGCATCCCGAATGGCGTGTCCGTTCAGCTTGTGGACGGAGAGGCCGTGTCCATTGAGAAATCTGCGGACAACGCTATCTACTTCACCAAGGAACAATTCAATGCTGGGCTCCGGTTCCCCCTCCCATCGTTGTTCAAAGAATTTCTTCACTTCACCCAAATCCCCCCGGCCTACATCCATCCCAACATAGTCCGGGTGCTGATGGGGTACAGTATTCTGAGTATGTTGTTCAACCTAGACCTTTCACTATTGGAGGTCCTTTTCATCTACTCCATCAAGAAGGGGAAAACTGACCTTTTCAGCCTGGCTGCCCGCCTGCCTTCCCTCCAATTGGTGACTCATCTTCCGGATTCGACGAAGGGAGGAGCCAAGGGGCATGTATTAGTCCAGGGTGTCTGGGCTGGGCTATTAGAGCATCCGGAGAGACCGTTTTCCCCAAACCGTTCGTTGGTGCTTCCAAGTAGGGCAGCTTGTGGGGTTTGTCCGGCGTTCGTCTGTTGTTCTTCTTATTTTGGGGTTATCAGATGACTAACATCTTTGGTTGCTGATAATACAAGTACGGACAAGAGGAATCGCATAGTCGAGTGGGTGGAAAAAACGTCATTCGATCGATTGAACAAGCTATTTGAGATTAATGCAGCTGAGAGGCATCATCAGACGCTGCTTACTGCGCGAAACTTGTTGGCCGTTGTCCGGGAGCCCCAGGCGTACGTCACCAATATTCTCCCTAGGAAGTTGCCAAAAAAGGTAGTGCCTGGGGAGCATTTCGTTCTCAAAGATCTCCCATTCTACATGGAGGCGCGCAAGACAGACGCCCAGGCACGCCGAGCACTTCTCAATGAACGGGAGGAAAGAAGGCAAGAGGGAACTTTGCGGAGGGCCCCTGGTGATAAACGCTCCGCGCCCTTTCCTCTCGTTAGCACCCCAGCGGGAAAGAAGAAAAAGGTTCCCACAAAGGGAATAGTAACAAAATCTCCAGCTCCCACAAAGAGAATAGTAATAAGATCTCCAACTCCCTTCGGCTTACCCTCTGTTTCAAGCGATTCCGTACGTATCCCTAGTCAAAACGAATCGGGGCCTTCAATACCAGCGGCTGAACGGCTGGCTCTTCTGGCTGAGGAAGCAACCTCAGTGTATCAGCCCGGCTCTCCCCACCCAGACACGGATGTAATCGGGGCCTCTTTTTCCTGACCCGTTGCCTCCTACGACCCCTTCGATGGAAGAAACGGGGGCTGAAAGGTAAGGTTTGCCTTCTTGTGAGCCGAGTTCCCTTGCACTTGTACCGGTGAAGGGGTCGGCTGCGGGAAGGTCTCGTCCGGCCCGCAATTTAAAGTTCGGCATCAGTGGGCGGCTTCAGGATCGTCTTCTGGAAACTATCGAAGTCAGCTGCTCATCCGCTCAAGAGGATCATCCGGAGGGGTCTGAGACAGAGATAGCAGAAGAGAACCCAATTGACCCGGTGATGGTCCCGGATGAGGGTTCACCAGAAGAGATCCAACCGGCCGTGAATGATGGGGACCCGGATCCGGGGGAGGAGTCACACCATAACGCCTCGTCAGGGGGAAGTCCAGTTGATGATGCGGTTTACACCTCCGCTAGTCCTTTCAGCTATGCGAAGTTGGGAGAGATGCTGAAACAGATTCCTCCTGGCTCAGATGTTGTTCTGCCTTCAACGAAGATGTTTGAAGCGGCGAAAATGGTATAACATATTTCCCTTGATTTTTCTTGCCATACTGGTGTGTTTTTCACACGGCTGGTAATTGAACTTGTTGTTGTGAGTTTTTCTGCAGTTGGTGAGCGGTATTCGCGGCATGGTTCAACAACGTGATCTTTTTTCAGACCTACTGCGGACTGCCGATTATATGAAGGTCTTCGTCTCCCAGTGCATGAACGGTGAAGAGGAATTGCGCTCGAGATTGGAGCAGGCCGAAGCCAGCTTATCCGCTGCCCGGAGAGCCTCTGAAGAGAGTGCCGAGGCTTTGAAGAGGTCCCAGGACGACAACGAGACTCTCCGGATAGAGCTAGCAAAGGCAAAAAGACGGGAGGAAGCTACAGAAGCCCGCCTGCACGAGGCGGAGGACGAGACGGCCTAGTTGAGGGGGGAAGTGAGACAACTCCGGATAGAGGTATCAATTGAGAAAAAACAGAAAAAGGACTTGTAGTTGCGTTTATCAGCACAAAAAAAAAGAGTTGGAGGCTGAGTTTGCTGCACAAAGGGAGGAACTCGAGACAAAATACCAGAGTCAGGTGGACGAGATGTATTTCTTCGGCTACCGTTGCTGCATGAAGAAGCATGGTATCAAACGGGACGTCCCTTCGATTCCCCCGGATGAGGAGGAAAAGTTGCGCCGCAAGCCTTCCCAATGAGAGCTTTTCTTTTTGTAACTTTTACTGCTATTTCTCCCTGTATTAGTAGTCCGTAGTACCTTTCTGTATACAATTTTCACAAGTATTAATAAAACATACTCATTTACATTGTACTTCTATCTTTCTTTCATTGGTAATATTGCTTTAGATTGGATACATTCCATGGTCGGAGCAATGGGGTTCTGTCTAGCTTCTGTAGATGATAGGCTCCACTTTCACTTGTCTTGGACACTATATAGGGGCCTTCCCAATTGGCTTGAAACTTTCCTGCTCCTGTCTTAGCAGTGTTTTAGAAAACCTTCCTAAGGACCAGCATTCCACTTTTGAAGCACCTGGGTCTTGCCTTGCGATTATAGTGAGCGGCTGCCTTTTGTTGATAGTCGGCCATCCGGATGGATGCGGTCTCTCTTGTCTCGTCTGCCCAGTCCAAATTGCTTCCTAATTCCGCATTTGCATCATCCTACCATCCTACCTCGATCCGGATAGTGGGTAGCCCTATTTCTATAGGAATGACTGTGTCCATACCGTATGCGAGGGCGAAGGGAGTGTTTCTTGTCGGACATCTGGGTGTGGTTTGATAAGCCCACAGGACGCCGGGTAGCTCCTCCACCCACTTCCCTTTGGTATGCTCAAGTCTCTTCTTTAAGGCAGTTATTAGGGTCTTGTTTGTGGCCTCTGCTTGCTCATTGCTTTGAGGATAACGCGGTGTAGAGTATGAATTCCGGATGTTTAGTTCCAAGCAGAATTTTCCGGAAAGTGATGCTATCAAACTATGGACCGTTGTCAGCTATAATGGTTTGGGGGATTCCAAAGCGGCAGATGATATTCTTCCATACGAACTTGGTGACATCTTTGTCTTTGATGCTAGCGTATGCTTCAGCTTCCACCCATTTACTGAAGTAATCCGTGGCGATGAGCAGGAATTTCTTCTGGGCAGCTGCGACTGGTAGGGGTCCTACTATGTCCATGCCCCACTGCGCGAAGGGCCAGGGACCTGAAATTGGTTTCAACGTCTCCGACAGCATATGTGGTATGGGGGCATGCCTTTGACACTTATCACATTTTTTGACATAGGCTGCCGCATCCTTTTTCATCGTGGGCCAGTAATACCCTTGCGAATAGGCCCTGTGCGCTAGAGATCGACCTCCGGAATGGTTCCCACATACCCCCTCATGTAAATCAGCTAATACATATAGGGCCTCTGAGTGGTTTAGGCACCTGAGATAGGAGCCTGTAAAGGACCGTTTGTATAAGTGCCCCTCGATCAGGGTGAAACGGGCGGCTTGTACCAGGATCTTGTGTGCCTGCTTGGGCTCTCCGGGCAGAGTGCCTGTCCGAAGGTACCTTATAATGTCTTCTGTCCACTCTTGGTCGTCTGCTTGGCTTGCCTCGATGGTATTGCAAGTGGAGGCTTACGCGACGGAAGGGTTGGTTTGCACATGTATAGGCAACAATATGGCTTCTTTGATGGGGAGGGAAGCAGCTATGCCTGCCAGGGCGTCGACACATCCATTTTCAGTCCGTTTAATTTTTTCGATCGTCTATTCGGTGAACCGTTGTAAGGTGTCCCTTACTTTAGTCCGATATCGCGCCATGCGCGCATTCTTAGCTTCGTATTCCTTTTGGACGTGCCTTACCACGAGTTGGGAATCACTATATACCCGGAGTCTAGAGACGGATAGAGCCAGGGCGAGGTCCAATCCGGATAGGATGGCCTCATACTCCGCTTCATTGTTAGAAGCGGGGAACCCTAGTCAGATGGCTTGCTCCAGATGTTCTCCTGTTGGGGATTGCAGTAGGAGCCCTACTCCAGATCCTGATGACCGGAAGGCTCCATCAACCCGCAAAGTCCACCACTCCTCTCCGTTTGGCTCTTTGTGCTGGGTAGATCTTCGGGAGTATTCCAGCACGAAGTCAACCATCACTTGGCCTTTCATGGACAACCTGGGTTGGAACTCGATTCCATATTCGCTCAACTCTATGGCCCATTGAAGCATTCTTTCGGTTAGGTCCGGCTTGTGCAGGATGTTGCGGAGGGGTTGGTCAGTTAGCACGACCACCGGGTGGGCTTGGAAGTAAGAGCGGAGCTTCTGGGCGGCACTACGAAGGGCCAAAGCCGTTACCTCCACCTTTGAATACCTTGTTTCTACGTCCGCCAACGCTCTGTTGACGTAGTAAATAGGTTTCTGCTCCTTGCGCGAGGGGCAGCGGAATAGAACAACGCTAATTGCCCACTCCGATACAGCCATGTACATATACAATTTTTCTCCAGGGAGGGGGCTGCTTAGAATGAGCGGTTGCATGAGGCAATGTTTAATTTTTTCGAAAGCGTTCTGACAGTTGTCCGTCCATCCGCTCGCTCCAGCTTTTCGTATTGCCAAGAAGAAGGGTCACAACTCATCAATGAAACGGGCTATAAAGCGTCCTAGCGCAACGAGCTTGCCTGTGAGGCACTGTAATTCCTTTTTGCTCCTAGGGAGTGGTGTTTCCATGACTACCTTAACCTGATCCGGGCTAACCTTTATCCCCCTTTGGCTGACCATAAATCCCAAGAATTTGCCAGCACTTACGCCAAAGGTGCATTTAGAAGGATTCAACTTCATGACATACTTCCTTAAGAGGTGGAAGACCTCTTGCAAGTGGATGGTATGTTTCTCTCAGGTTTTACTTTTGACCACGATATCGTCAATATATACTTCCACTGTGCGGCCGACCAAAGGTTTGAAGATCTTCGTCATTAGTCTCTGATAAGTGGCGCCAGCGTTTTTGAGTCCGAACGGCATGACTTTGTAACAATAAAGACCGTGTGGCGTTATGAAGGATGTCTTCTCTTCGTCGGCCGGGGACATGGGGATTTGGTGGTATCCGGAGAAGGCGTCCAAGAAGGAGAGTATCCCTTGCCCGGCAGTGGAGTCCACAATTTGGTCTATCCGCGGCAGAGGGAAACTGTCTTTTGGGCATGCATTATTGAGGTTGGTGTAATCGACGCACACCCGCCATTTGCCTTCCTTCTTGAGTACCACCACTACATTTGCCAACCAGTCCGGATACTCCACTTCTCTAATGAATTCGGCTTCCAGCAACTTGTCAATCTCTTCCCTGATAATCTTTTGCCTGTTCGGGTGAAAACGTCTAACCCTCTGTCTGACGGGCCTTGCTGTTAGCAAGACATTAAGCTTATGAGAGATGATGGAGGGGTGAATTCCCTTCATATCAGAATGCGCCCATGTGAAAACGTCATGGTTTTGTCGGAGGGCGTCTCGGATGTTCCGGGTCTCTTCAAGAGTTAAGAGGGAACTAATTTATGTAAGGTGAGTATCTTCTTCCGAAATTTGGATGTCTGCATGGGATCCATTGCTGGGGGATCTTTGTCCGCTGAACTCAGTAATTGCTATTGGTCCAGCGCGTGGGTGGACTCAAGGAGGGGTTTATCCTCCTGACTAGTTCCTACTTCTCGTGCTATCTGGTAGCACTGGCGAACGGCTAACTGGCTGCCGTATAGGTCAATTTGCCCATCCTCGGTAAGAAAGCTTACCATTTGATGATACGTAGAGGGGATGACTTTCATGTAATGCAGCCATGTGCGCCCCAAGATGACATTGAAGGGTGATAAATCTTGTACCACCGAAAATTGTACGTTGAGAGTGACTGGGCCAGCTTGGATCGGCAGTACAATATCTCCCAAGGAGGTAGTTGCCGCTCCATTGAATCCGGACAAGATTCGCCCAGGGTTTTCGAGGCCTGTGAGATTGCGTCCCATGTGGCTAATTACCGATGCTTGTACAAGATCGACCGAGCTGCCCGGGTCAACTAGGATGCGTCTCACGTCGAAGTCTCCCATCTCCAGGGACAGGATGAGGGCGTCACGGTGCGGCTGCAATATCCGTGTGGGGTCTATTGGTGGGAAAATGATTGTCCCATCTATGGGGCGAGGCCCCCCCCAGTTATTCCAGGCCGTATGGAGTTGACGCGCTCACGCACCGATGCTGCCCGCAACAACCTCTGTCTCTTCCGTTTGGAGTCGTACTCCTCATCCAATGAGCCTCCATTGATATAGTTTATAATGGCTTTGGGGGCGGCTGGAACCCTGGGGGTTCCAGAGTTGTGATTTCGGGAAGCGTCTCTACCTCTGGCTTCTAAGCGGAGGTATTGCTTCAAATGTCCCGCCCTTATGAGCTTTTCAACCAAATAATGGAGGCTTCTGCACGTCTCCGTTGTGTGGCCATGCTCCTTATGGTAGGCACATTTTTTACTATGATCCCTTTTGGGTGGGTTCGTTCTGAGTGGTCCGGGCCACCTGAAGTCGGACATGTCTTGGATCATAGGGAGAAGATTCTCATAGGATATGGAAAGGGGTGTGAGGGGTGGCCGTTCCGGACGGCTTTGTTCTTCCCGCCTTCGACCGAACGGCCTTGGCCGGTCCGGAAGTTTGGCATTTCTTTCTGCACCACTTCTGGATGCCTGTCTGGCAACCAAAATTTGCTGGGTGGCTGCACGTACGTCATCTTCGAGCATTGAGTATTTGCTCGCGCACCGGAACAAGTCTTCCATCGTCGTAGAAGGCTTCTTAGCCAGCGATTCGAAGAATGGGGTGCCTGGACAGATGCTTCGCTTGAAGATCTACAGGACAACATCCATGCTGTAAGCCTCTACTTGTAATACGGCCTGACCAAACCGCTTCACGAATTCCCTCAAAGACTCGTTCTCCTGCATTTTTATGTTTTGCAGAGTGCTGATGTTCTGTTTTTGCCGAGCGGAGCATAAGTATTCCCACGAAAGCTTCCGACAGGTCCCTGAAATTATCAACAGAGTTGGGAGGTAGGCGGTGAAACCATGAGAGGGTCTGCCCTTGTAGGTTGGCGGGGAATACTTTGCATAGCAGCGCGTCGTTTCCTATATCGAGAGTCATGAGTTGTCGATAATGCATGATATGGTCGAAAGGGTCGTTGGACCCATCGTACGTGGAGAATTTAGGCACAAGAAATCCCCTTGGGGGGTCGTAACAAATAATATGAGAGCAAAAAAAGGCGTGGAGAGCATGTCGTCCAGCCTTTTGCTGATGGAGCTAGTAGGTGGCTCGTTTGGGAGGTTTCTCCCAACTTGTCGTACCGCTTGGTGCGGGGGAACGTTCTGCACCATAGGAGTGACCAGAGGGTCAGGGTGCGCTCCCCAGGATGTGGCTACTGGCGGCCTTGGCCTCCCAGGCTCCTGTGGGCCTAGCCTTGCGTGCATCGCGTCTGACAACTGGGGTCATTTGTCGCGTTGTCTCTTTGTTGAGAGATGAGTGGAGTCTGAGCTTTCCTCTTGGGGAACTTGGTGCATGGGCGTGTATCGCGCTTGTGGCCTAATGTTGCATGTTTCAGGGATGGCTCCTACTGTCCCAGGGTATATTGACTCTGGGTCAGGCCTTGAGTTTGCTACCTGGCCTCTTGAACACTGGCCACGAGGAGGCCCCGTCGATGAAGTCTGGATGTGCAACACAACGTTTTCTTCTCTCAATCTCGCTGTCTCCTGTAGGAGAGCTTGCATTTGTCGCTTGCTTTCCAACTGTCTTCTCTCGATGGCTTGACGCCATTCAGAATAATCTTCTTCTTCCCTAGCAGACGAGCGGCTTCTGGAAGGTGTGGCCATCTTTGCCGGCGACTTCCCACAGACGGCGCCAATGTTGATGTCTTGCGTCCCAGTGATCCATGTAGCTGCCAAGTGGACGCATGTTGTCAACCAAGATTGAGTTTTGGTTCAGTCTTCCCTGCAAAAGGTGTCCGGACACACCCTCCGATGGTTTTGTTAGTCATGACTCGAGAGATTAAGCTGTTGGCCTTTTTTAAGGATAGCAAGCTTACCTTCCTCCTTGTGTGAAGGTCCTTTTATATAGTGTCAGAAGCTCTGCCTTCCTCTTTAATGGTGGGAAGACTTTTTGGCTCGTCATGATGCCTCTAGGTGGTGGCAGGGCCATCATCACCCTACAGGCGGGTGTCAGAGATCGTGGGAGGCGACTTGCCATCATTCCTGTCCTTTCGCTCTGCAGGCGGCGAAACGTGGGCTGTGGTAGGCTGTCGGAATGACGTAGCAAGGCTTGCTCACTTTCAGTCAATGATCCGGACAACATATCCGGATAGGATATGCTATCGTCCGGGTGTGATGTTCGCGAGTGCCGTGTGCTTCTCCCTGAGGGAGTCCGGATAGGGGAGCGCGCCACGTGTCCTCTTGGGGAATCCGGATGGAGTTGCTCCGGATAGAGATGCGCGCCACGTGTCATCAGGGGGAGGGGTCCCTACAATATCCACACGTAGCAATTCTTGGAATAAGCTGGACCGAAGAAAACCAGTTCAAAGCTCCCACCCGCTGAAGTGATGGTGCCACCATCTCTTATAAGTTGATTTACAACTATGATGTCTACTGCAATGGAGATTCCTAAGAGGGAGAATACATAGGTGAAGATAAATACAACAGTTGTAAGAGGTGCCATAGTTGTTGCTACATAAAGAATGCTTGAGATTTAAGTACTTTCCAAGTCTCCCTATATTTTCCTTTCCCCCTGTAAGAATTTGCCTTAGCTGCTTCATACCTCAAAGTCAATATAATTTTTCATTGGTCAGCCACAACTCCAGAAATCTATTCATTCCATTTCTTTCTTGGTATTCAGCAGGGTGGTCCGTTGAGTTGAATAAGTGTTTGATTTGTTTGACTTTGAGAAGAACATCACCTCCACGTATACGCTTATCAGTAACACCCATCATTGGACTAACCATCCTGCAGTCATCATCTTCTCCTACATCCAAATTTGATTTTCTATACCTCTTAAAATGAACTAGGGATTAGTTTACTCCTTTTAATCAAATATCCCAGATTAAAACAATGCATTATCAATCTCACCTCTTCTTTAGAAGCATTAAAAGTTGAAGTAAAGACCAAGACCAGAAGGGCTCTTGTAGCAATTCTCTTTCCTTTCCTAAGTTGACAGGACATGTCAGTTACAACTTACAGCCACTGGTAGGATTGAAAATAAAAATGCATACAGCCAATATTCAGGTGGTCCAGTTTCTGATTAGCACCAATACTGAGGAGTAATTTTCACAACTTGTCAGGATGTGCTAGGAAGACTTTTGGACTGACTAACGGCCCAAATGACACGCCTGCAGGCTACTGTGATTTGGATTCTCATTACTTTTTCCTTTTTTATTTTTTTTATTTTTTTTTCTCTAACTTTGGAATTCTCTCCCCGTGACTCAAATTTATATGAGTGTATAGACGTGTTTACACCTTAGATAATGAAATCAAGCTTTGAGAAAAGTCACCAAAGTCAGCCGGACCTGTATGGAAGTTGGTTATGCTCTCCGGGTATAAAAATCAAAAAGGGGATCTACTTTGTTCCCTCACAAGTCCCGAGGCTCCTTGAGCTTCAATGACTTCTTGTAATCTCTTAGGGGCAATGGATATAAGGAAACAATCATCACATACAAGGGAAGAATCCTCTCAATCAACAAATAGCTCATACATTGCAAAGAGGGAAGAATGATCTCAATCAATTAACAACTCACATACTGATCATAATTAGAGCATCACAGAGCCTTTTCAGTAAAGGACTTGGGAGCTTTGCATTATTTTCTTGGAATTGAAGTGTTTCTCACTCAGTCCAAATACGTACTTGACTTGTTAAAACCAAGTAATACGGAACAAGCAAAAGTTGCCCTACACTAGCAATTATGTGCCTACAGCTATCTAATTCTAGTGGACCTAAGTTGAACAATGAGAAGTCGTATCAGAACACTGTAAAGGCATTACAATATCTCACAAATACTCAAGTAGAAAAGTCTTGCATTGTAATTAAATTAAGTTTTTACATTGTCCCACCGATATGTATCGGAGAGGTTGTAAATGAGTTTTGACATACTTGCATGGGAGTATTGATCGTGGTCTGCACAATCAATCAGCTTCTGGATTCAGTCTCACTAGCTTCTCAGATGCTAATTGGGCCAGTTGTGTCGACGAACGAAGGTCCACCAATGGCTTCTATGTTTTTCTTGGTCCTAACATTGTCTCATGGAGTTCACGTAAGTAAAAGGTTGTTGCAAGGTCCAACACTGAGTTGGGGTACAAAGCATTGGCTCATGCGGCAATAGAGGTGACCTGGCTAAAAGAGCTACAAGTGCCCAGCTCTTCATGTCCTGCAATCTAGTGTGATAAGATTGGGATAGCTTGCATTGCTGCAAACCTAGTTGCACATGCTCGCACCAAACACATTGGAGCAGATGTCCATTTTGGATGTGACAAAGTGCTGCAGAAAGAGTTAGACATTCCGTATGCACCTACAAAAGATCAGGTAGCAGGTATACTAACAAAGCTCTTGTCTCTATCCCGGTTCATAGCCCTTAAGGTTAAGTTCAATGTGAAGGTGTCCCCGTTTCGCTTGAGATGGCATCTTGGACAGAATGCTCCAGAACAAATTAGTTTCAGAGTTAGTTAAGGCTAGCTTTAAAAATTTCATACTTAGTTGAGGTTAGTTTTACAATTAAATGAAAAACAGAATCAGTTACGGTCTCCAACCAATTTGTAATCTTCTCTATATAAAGGAAAAGAGAGAAAGAAGAAAGAGAGGTCAGTTGTGTTTCTCTCAGGCCGTGATTATATCTCTATGTTCTGCTCTGTTTTGCACTCTCAACATCTTATCTCCTGTGATGAACATCCTAACAGGCCCAGATTCAAGAGGCATGTTCATGCATGCATTATACAATATATTAAATTGTAATTGAAAGTTAAAACAACAACATGTTGAAGTTTTATGTGGAACAGTGCTTAAACTTCAGATAATAGGTGCTTTTATATAAAAGAAACTGTTTTCCTCCTTGAAGTTGTGTCAAATTTACTTTTTTTATGTAAGGAACGAACAGATAAGTTCATACCTAATTCTGATGCAGCCATTCTTAAATAAAGCTCTTGTCCATTTTCAGCTATATCTATCAAATCAAATCACTAAACCAGGCAAAGCATCCACTTCCTTGTTTATATCTGAATTTGCATAAGCAGTATGAGAGCAGACGCTTGAGCCCCACCCAATGCCCTCGAGGTGAATCTCATACCAGATTACTTTACAACCTGTCACTCATCTGATAATCTAGTGGAGTGGTCCTTCCATAC
Organism: Vitis riparia; assembly: GCF_004353265.1. Classification (NCBI taxonomy): domain Eukaryota; kingdom Viridiplantae; phylum Streptophyta; class Magnoliopsida; order Vitales; family Vitaceae; genus Vitis; species Vitis riparia. Next base: position 5,134,376 of record NC_048449.1, read on the forward strand.
ACTCAAAATTTAAAAGGCCTCATGATAACTGAGTTATTAGAAAGTTCATATGTAGACGCATCTCCTTTTCATTAAAAACAGAAGCATATGCACAAACCGGGTTTGGTGTTAATTGAGGAAACCCAATAAATTGAACATCATTCCAATGTCAGAGCAAAATGTCATAGCTGAGCGATTCCTCAGAATTAGTTGTGGAAAGCCAATATATGAAATCACCTTTAATAGGGTCCACCGTGCTCTTCCATGAGGATAGGAACCAATCCAGACCTGTCACTGTGTTTCTTCCAAATTCCATGCCTTGTAGAAGAGTATTGCAGGGATAATCAAAACTCTGCCAAAGAAGTTCTCTGGATCACTATCATCTCCAATTTTCATGACAAGATTTTCAAATTCCAAAAGCTCAATATGTGGACCTTCTTCATGAATGGATTGCACTTGTGAATGGATAGAGTTCCCTGGTCCATGACCTTTAAAATTCCCGTTGAATTAGTTGAGTGGGAATTATACCACTCTCCATAGACACTTCCCTGTATCAAATCCCTAAGTCTGAATTTGTGGAAATACCTGGGCTGAAAAACCCCAGTTTAAGGCTGCCAACAGCTCCAGTGATTACCTCACTATCAATAAGGAGTTGATTTACTGTTGACTTACATAGAAAAAGACCATTTTGGATGGTTGGGCATGATCAATCAATCAGTTTTCCTGGATGTATATTCTAGCACTAAGTGGCATATATTCCCTTCAATGAAATAACAAAATCAATCCCAATTTACGGCTAGAATCTATGTAAATCTCACATGTCAGCACCACAGAATAATCAGGCACATTAGTTATTGCTTTTGGTTTCACTGATTTCTGTGAATTGTTTATATTAATAACCTCTTGTTCTTGATGCTGAAATGTTAGAAGGTCATATTTTTCTTTTTTCTTTTTTTTCATTACTTGATTCTGACATATTAAAATAGAAATCTCATTAAATCATTCAAGAGAGAAACCAAAACCCTTTTTAGAAGAAATGAAAGATCAGCAAAAGATCAAAAACAGAGTCAAGGTTTCCCCTACAATCTGCAAGTAATTAGTATTTTTGAAAAGAATAGCTTCCATTATATGGTCAACTTCTATTATTGAACTTATATACTATCAGTAACTATCATTATCCATACAAAAAGTAGCAGCAAAGACTAATCACCTGACAGCATCTTATATGAGTCTTTTGTTGGAAGCTAAGCAGTGTGGTTGAGAAAAGTTGCCTAAAGTAGTTGAAGTCATAGGTCTAAAGACAACAAAACATCAACATGAGGCATCTTCTATCAAGCTTCCAAATTTGTGATGGTGGATTGAGTACCAGAGGAAGAATTTCCTTCCATCATATTCATATCGGTGAAGAAATAAGGCTCTTTGGGCTGAGGTAGTGCACCCTCACTACCCAACATCAGAACCACAGAATGCATGCTTGGTCGATCCTCTGCGAAACGTTGCACACATAATAGACCCAAATTGATTGAGCATAGCACTTCAGATAGATTGTAGGTGTTCCCCATTGATGCATCAATAAATTCTGAAGACCTATCTTCCATAAAGAATGTCCATGCCTAGACAGTTTAAAAGAGGATCAACACTACTTTTATATATTGAAATAAGGAAATATTACCTAATACTTACATGCCCAAGAAGACTAAGGTCGTGATACGGGTGGTTAAATCCTTTGTTTCTCTTCCCGCTTACAATCTCTAGAACCAAAACACCAAAGCTAAAAACATCGGATTTTGTGGAATACAATCCTTCCCTTGCATACTCTGGAGACATATAACCTCTGTAGGAAACAATAAAAGAAGGGGTTAAATTCACAAGCAATGGAGATAAAGACTTTATACATATCACTAAATATACTTACAATGTTCTAGCCACTCTTGTTGTGTTTGTTTCAATTTCATTTCCTCCAAAACTTCCTGTTATTCCGAAGTCCGAAATTTTGGGTATCATTTCATTATCTAGTAAAATGTTTTCTGCTTTGAGATCTCTATGGATTATCCGGAGTCTGGAATCCCGATGAAGATAAAGAAGGCCTTGAGCAATCCCATTGATAATGAGGAAGCGCTTAGGCCAATCTAGCATCTTGCTTCGCATTTGATCTGTCCATTTTTTTTATCATTCAAGTTAACCAATTCTGCTACATGGATTATTTGAATATAAATGAAAAATATTTCAAGAAACAAATCATTTCAAATTCCATGAGAGTTGTTTAGAGCAATGACATATGAAAACAAAAGTAACTATAATTGAAGCTCATTCTTAGTGATTAAAGAACATTGTCAAGGAGACACAAATAGATAGTGGATCTTAATGGTAGGGTTCAAAACCCCTAACTTTTTATTTAAGAGCCAAAATGTTAGAGAAAATAGGAGTAAGAAAGATTTTCTAGATAAATGCATCTATGCTTTATCTTGTCCCCAACAATTTTTCTTTGGGATTTGTTAAATCCAATGTAAATAAAGATTTTTCCAAGCATGCATAGGAGAGGAAAAAGAAAAGTCGATCGACTAGGCAAACAAACTATATAGTGGTTTTAGAGAGCCAAACCAAAAATAAAAAAGTCCAAGCTTTTGTTAGGCATGTGTTCATAGATCAACAATCTTTCTCTGCCATGAATGCAGCATCCAAGAAGCTTTACAAGATTTCGGTGTTGAAGTTTTGCAATGGATTCAACTTCATTTTTGAACTCTTTTAATCCTTGTCTAGAAGTTTTTGACATCATCTTCACTGCTATTTCTTGTCCCTCTTGCAATATTCCCTGAAAACATCACATTCTTTTTATTATGCAAGCTTTGTAAATTAAAATAAACTTATCAATATTCAATACAAGGAGTCCTAAAGAAACTAGAGATACAAAAATGTTGGCACATGCACTGGCTTCAAGACTTTAAAGCATGTAGTGGCCTTGGTACATGTTGCTTCATTTAGATACTATGAGCATTGGGACATCAACTACTTCTCAAGATGTTTAATTGTGTATCTATAATGCTTTATTAACTTGTAACTTGTCTTCTTGCCCAAAGGGCAAAGTATGACCATACCTTATAGACAGGTCCAAAACCACCCTCTCCAAGCTTATTGTCACTAGAAAAGTTATTAGTGGCATTTAATAATGTATCCAAGTCAAATAATGGTAACTCTAGATGCTCTTGGCCTTCATTGTTTTCACCTCCTTTTGAATTGTGTTCCATGTATGCTGCAAAATGGAGAATAGAATGAAGGATTAAAGAATTCACAAATCCGGAATTTAGCTTATTTCCAAGCCTAAATCATTTCATTATTTCTAAAATCAAGCCAAGTCAATCCATTGCTCTTTTTATTATTATTATTATTATTACCTAATCAGATAATGTGTAGAAGTACTTTTGACTAATACATATGGTGGTAAAAGCACTATGATTTGTTACTTACCTTTTCTCTTTGGTTGTTTCTTCCTTTTCTTGAGCACATACAAGGTCAGGACTAGACTTAAAAGAACTATTCCTGTAATTGATATAGAGATGATAATGACCTGTTTTTTCTTCTTCTTGGAGCTGCTATTTATGCTTGAAGAAGCTTCTTGACACAAAAGGAAAGAAATTAAGAAGGAAAGGTAGGAAATGTAACAGAAAAACCATAAATTCCTATGAGCGGTAACCATTGATCCAAAATATATTTCTAGTTTACAACCATGAAAGCAGGAGTTCAAGGAACTACAATTGCCATAGGATTTGAGGGCACAAATCAGTTGGTGTATTGGTGTGTTATAGCATCTAGCTTACTAGAATTGAAATCTAAAAGAAAAATATTCCAAGTTTTGAGTAGACCTCTGCTTTACACTCTTGTCTTTAGATAATATGTATACTATTCCATGAAATAATGTGCATGGTAGTTGGTCTCAGATTTTTCACATCAGCAATAATTGAGACAGAGGTAAAGCTTTAAGTCACAAAATCAAACGATAAAACTAGAGGCACGTATGCAAGGTGAACAACTGATTCAAAACCTTTGAATAAATATACCACGAAATTTGTATCAGATTTATGTTTCTCAGGTAAGAAAAAGAAAAGTTCATACCTAAGTCTGCCGCAGCCATCCTTACATAAAACTCTTGCCCATTTTCAGTGAAGTCTCTGATGTCAATCAAGTCACCAAACCAGAGCAAGCATCCACTTCCTCCTCCTCTGATATCTGAATTTGCATAAGCAGTGCAAGAGCAGTTGCTCAAGCACAGGGAAGCACATTCCTTAAGGTTCATGCTTTCATTAAACCAGGAGCTCCGTGTGTCTGGCAGTTTCACACCAGAGTAGTTTACAAATCCATCACCCTTCTGGCAATCCAGTGGAGTACTTCGAACGCATCCATTTGACCAGTCTTCAATGTCCCAATTGCTTTGGAACTTTGGCCTAAATCCTTTCATACACTCACAGTTCGGAGATTGGTCAATCTTACAGATTCCATTTACTCCACATATTGCATAATTGTCACACTGATCCCTCTGTGCAGTTGAGTAAAGAGTCCATTCATTTTTTTTATCAGTCCATATGGACCGCTGAGCTTCACCATCAGGAGTTAACACAAGCCTCATAATAACAGAGCTGTTAACAAGAGAATAAATAAAATATATCTCCTTTTCATTAGAAACATATTCATAACTATAAACTGGGTTAATTGTTAATTGAGGAATCCCACTGAATCGAATACCATTCCATGGTCCAGGGCGAAATGCTACAGCTAAACCATTCCTCAAAAGTAGTTGTGGAAATCCACTAGGGTCAATCCAATAAGTAAAATTACCTTTAGAAGGGTCATCAGCACTCTTCCACGATGACAGGTACCGATCCAGGCCTGCTACTCTGTTCCATCCAAACTTCATGCCTGGTAGAAGAGTATCGCATGGATAATCAAAACTCTGCCATAGGAAGTTTTCCGGGTCACTATCATTGCCATTTCTCATAACAAGATTTCCAGATTCCAAAAGCTGAGCGTTTGGATCCTGTGCAGAACGTGATGAACCAGAATTCCAAAGAATTCCATTAGTATCGTTGACCAGAACAAGAATTCCCTGCTGAGTGACCTTTAAAACTCCTGATGAATCAGTTAGTGGACTTTCTCTATTGGCAACCCATACCACTGTCCGAGGAGCCACTTTCTTGTACCATATCCCCAAGTATCGGTTCTTGGAATTACCTGGACTGAAGAAACCCAGTTCAAAGCTCCCACCAGCTGAAGTGATGGTCTCACCATCTGTAATGTTTTGATTTACAATTATGGTGTCTACTGCCACGGAGATTCTTAAGAGGGATAATACATAGGAGAAGATAACTGCAACTGTTGTAAGAGAATCCATAGCCGTTCCTAGATAGAAAATGCCTGAGATTTTAGGTGCTTTCCAAGTCTCCTCGTATTTTCCCTTGCCCCCTAAGATTTGGCATTGTGTTTGACTTGTATGACTTAGAGAAAAGCATCGCCTCCCATAGATGGACTAATTGTCCAGTGGTCATCATCTTCTCCTTAATCCAAATTTGATTTTTCTATACCACTTAAAATGGGCTAGGTATTAGTTTATCCCCATATTAGAACAATGTGTGGCCAATCTCACCTTTTCTTTAGAAGAATTACAAGTTGAAGTAAAGAAGTCCAAGAAGAGAATCAATCTTGGATTTTTTTATAAGTGTAAGGTAGTTTAAAAAAATTATTCTTGAACTATCATAATAGAAAAAATATTTCTAAATTTATCATAGTTTTTATCAAGTAGGAAAAAGACATTAAATTTGAAGTAAAAATAACCTCATATAGGCAAAAATGTCTCTTAAAGAAATTATTTTTAAAAATTCTTTAAAAAAAAGAAAGAAAAGAAAAGAAAAGAAAAGAAAAAGAAAGAAATAAAGGAGAGTTCTTATTTTTAATATATTTTAATTAATAATATCTTTTAATAATAAAATTATTATAAATATATATATTGTAAAATTAATTGATTTTAAATACTATTTTATATTAAGTTAGATATTGATAAAAAATATTTAGGTCTTTATTACCAATTTTATCTCTAAATTAATTTAATTAATTGTAATTATAAATAGAAACTAGTTTAATTTTATATTATTTTTTATTTACAATATAAATAATAATTATTTTAATTTTGAAACTTTATTTTCTTGTTCCTTTAAATTTCGTATTAAAAAATCTATTATCAATTTTATGCTATTTGAGTTTATAAAAAATAAATTTATTACCGATTTCTTTTTTTAAGTTTATTAAATAAAAAATGAATAATTTTGTTTTGTTTTAATTTTAAAATTAATTTTATTAGATAAACTTTAAAATTAAAAATATTATTCTTTAATTTAAAATTTAACTGTAAAAAAATTGAGAAAAATAAATTAATTTTAAATTGATTAATACTCAGAAAATTATTTGTTTCATTTTAAATGGATTAATATTCAAAAAGTTATGTCTTTTAATGTTGAAATTTTTATTCAAAATTAATTTCTTGAATCATAAATTAATTTATTTTTCTATATTTTATTCCTTTTATGATTAAATTTTAAATTAAAGAATAATATTTCTAATTTTAAAGCGTATCTAATAAAATAAATTTCAGAATTAAAACGAGATAAATTATTCATTTTGTAAAAAGAAATATTTACTAAATTAAAAAAAAAAGAAAAGAAATTTGTAATAAATATTTTTTTTTATAAACTCAATTTTCACATAAAATTGATAATATTTTTTTTTCTTATTTTGAAAGTGAAACGAACAAAAAGTAATAGATAATATTTAAAAATTAAAATATTATTATTTATCTTATAAATAAAAAATAATATAAAATTAAATTAGTTTCTATTTATAGTTATAATTAATTAAATTCATTTAAAGATAAAATCGGAGACAAAGACTAAAATACTTTTAAAATCAATATCTAACTTAATATAAAATAGTGTTTTTTAATATTAAATATTAAACATAATTTATACTTTTATAAATATTATTATTGATAAATAGTATATCCCAATAATTATAATTATATATATATATATATATATATATATATATATATATATATATATATATATATATATTAAATTTAACATATAGAATTAATTAATTAATTTTATAATACATATATTTATAATAATTATATTATTGTATAATTACAACATGTTTTCTAATTTTTAATTATATTTTTATTTTTAATTAATAATACAATACTACATCACCTAAAAGTTGAGATGAGGATCAAAATATTTTTTTTAATCATTATAATATAATCAATATAATTTATATTTTTATAAATAATATATCAATAATAATAAACATAAAATCAATTAATTTTACAATACATATATTTATAATAATTTTATTATTAAAATATATTAGTAGTTAAAATATTATTAAAAATAATAAGACAAAAAAAAAATTTTGAAATCGTTTCTTAAAGATATAATTTCTTCCCTTAATTTTTTTTTTCTTAAACAATTGTCTTTTGATTTTTTTTTTCCTTTAGCTAATAATTTTTTTGCATAAATAAATAAAAAGAAATCATGTTTTAAAGAGGCAATTTTTGTTTCAATATTTTTTAAAAGAATTTTTAGAAGTATGAAAAGACTATTTTTACCTAGAATTTAAAAAAATAATAATAATAAAAAGAAAATGTCTTTTCAAGATATAATTTTAGCCTATAATTTAAAAAAAAATAGAAATTATCCCTTTAAAAGATGATTTTTGTATATATTTTTTTAAAAGAAAATAAAACGTCCAAGAGACAATTTCTACTTCAAATTCAATCTCTCTTTCCTAATGGACAAAAATTATAATAAATTTGGGAATATTTCTTTTGTGTAGGATAGTCTATGAATTATTTTTTTAAACTACGGTACCTTTCCTAGCCAAAGTTGATAGGACATGTCACAGCCACTAGTAGGATTGAAAATAAAAATGCATACAGGGAAAATTGAGGAGTAGCTTTCATGACTTGTCTGGATGTGCTAGGAAGACTTTTGAACTGACTAACTGGCCCAAAAGACACGCCTGCTGGCTATTGTTATTTGGATTCTCTAATTTTTTTTTTTTTTCCAACTTTGGAACTATCCTCGCGCGACTTGTTACCAGCTTTGGACTCAAATTTATATGGGCGTATAGACTTGGGAGCTTTCCGTTCTTTCTTGGAATTGAAGTGTTTTGGGGTTCCACAAGACACGGAACATGGAACAAGCTAAAAGTTGCCCTACACTAGCAATCATGGGCCTACAGCTATCCAGTTCTACTGGACCTAAGTTGAACAATGAGAAGTTGTATCACAACACTGTAGGGGCATTATGATATATCACAATTACGCGACTAGAAGTATCTTACATTGTAAATAAATTAAGTCGATTTTTACATTGTCCCACTGATATGTATAGGAAAGCTTGTAAATGAGTTCTGAGATGCTTGCATGGGAGCATTGATCATGGCCTGCACATTCAATCAGCTTCTGGATTCAGTCTCACTAGCTTCTCAGATGCTGATTGGGTCAGATGTGTTGATGATCCAAGGTCTGCTAATGGCTTCTATGTTTTTCTTGGTCCTAACATTGTCTCATGGAGATCACGTAAGCAAAAGGTTGTTAGAAGGTCCAACACTGAGTCTTGATACAAAGCATTGGCTCACACAGCAGCAGAGGTGACCTGGTTACAAGCCTTACTAAAAGAGCTACAAGTCCCTAGTTCTTCACGTCCCGTAATCTGGTGTGGTAACATTAGGGTAGCTTGCATTACTGCAAAACTGGTTGCACATGCTCGCACCAAACAAATGGAAGTAGATGTCCATTTTGTACGTGACAAAGTGCTGCAGAAAGAGTTATAGACATTCGGTATGTACCTAGCTACAAAAGATCAGGTAGCTGATATACTAACAATGGTCTTGTCTATATCCCAGTTCAACATCCTTAAGGTTGAGCTCACTATGAAGGAGTCCCCATTTTGCTTGAGGTGGCATGTTTGACAGAACGTTCCAGAACAAAATTTGTTTCAGAGTTAATTGAGATTAGCATTAACAGTACCACAGTTAGTTGAGGTTAGCTTTAGAATTAGATAAAAGACAGAATCAGTTAGTCTCCAACCAATTTGTAATCTTCTCTGTGGAAAAGAAAAGAGAGAAAGAAGAAACAGAGGTCAGTTGTATTTCTCTGATGCCATGATTTTATCTCCCATGTTCTGCTCTGTTTTTCCGTCTCAACATATTATCTCCTCTCAAAAACATCCCAACAGGCCCAGATTCAAGAGGCATGTTCATGCATTCATTCTACAATATTAAGCAAGGATTAAAATATCTGGATATATCTAATATCCATGGATATTGATATAAAATTCGGGAAGATATATCCATCAACCAATATTTCTGGATATTTTACAAATATTTTATTGATTTTTTTTTTTCTGTATTTCAACCAATATTTTTGAATATTTTACTATATTTCACTGATTTTTTATTATTAAATAAATAAATTATAATTATTTTATTGTTATATTTGATTTAATTTATTACTAAAAATATAAAAACATAAATTTCTTAATAGTTTTTTTTATATATAATCTATATATTTTTTAAATATAATAAATATAAACATTAAAAAAATTATACATATATTATTATTTATTTGATATCATTGAATACATTTAAATTAAAATGGATCATAATTTCAATATTAAATATATTTTAAAATTAGACATATTATCATAATAATATTATAAAATAATTATAATGCAACTCAATAATAAATGTATATTTATAAAATTTATATTTTTTTTTATCGATGTAGAGAATATTATTACCAAATATGACAAATTATATATATGTAGATAAATAATTTTAAAATATCTATTTTTACTTCCTATATAATTTTTTAGAATTTTTTAAATATTTTCAAAAATTTTATTATTTTATGTCAAAATATCTATTGATATATTTCCGGTATATCCACAAAATCGAAATACCGATATATATGTGACTACTGATATTTTTATCTTTGGCTGTTAGTAAAAGTTAAAATAACAAAATGTTGAAGCTTTATGTGAATCAGTGGTACATTTAAGATAATAGGTGTTTTATATAAAAGAAACTGTTTTCCACTTTAAAGTATTGTGTCAAATTTACTTTTCTTATGTAAGGAACCTAATTACTCTACAACCTGTCACTCATCTGATGATCTAGTGGAGTAGTCCTTCCATACACTCACATTTTCAATGGTCTCGTGATAAGCTATTAACAAGCTCATATGTAGACACATCTCCTTTTCATAAAAAACAGAAGCATCACTATAAACTGGGTTTGGTGTTAATTGAGGAAACCCAATAAATTGAACATCATTCCACTGTTAGAGCAAAATGCCATACCTGAGCGATTCCTCATAATTAGTTGTGGAAAGCCATTAAGATCAAGCCAATATATGAAATCACCTTTAATTGGGTCATCCATGCTCTTTCATGAGGATAGGAACCAATCCAGACCTGTCACTGTGTTTCTTCCAAATTTCATGCCTTGTAGAAGAGTATTGCAGGGATAATCAAAACTCTGCCAAGGGAAGTTCTCTGGATCACTATCATCTCCAATTTTCATGACAAGATTTTCAAAATCGAAAAGCTCAACATTTGGACCTTCTTCATGAATGGATTGCACTTGGGAATGGATAGAGTTCCCTGGTCCATGACCCCTAAAATTCCCGTTGAATTAGCTGAGTGGGAATTATACGAGTCTCCATAGACACTTTCCTGTATCATATCCCGAAGTCTGAATTTGTGGAATTACCCGGGCTGAAAAACCCCAGTTTAAAGCTAACAACAGCTCCAGTGATTACCTCACTGTCTATAAGGAGTTGATTTACTGTTGACTTACATAGAACAAGACAATTATGGTTGGTTGACCATGATCAATCGATCATTTTTCCTTTATGTATATTCTAGCACTAAGTGGCATATATTCCCTTCAAATAAATAACAAAATCAATCCCAATTTGCAGCTAGAATCTATGTAAATCTCACATGTTAGCCCCGGAAAATAATTAAGCCCATCAGTTATTGTTTTAATTAGGTTTCACTGTGATTTCTATGGATTGTTTATATAAATAACCTCTTGTTCTTGATGCTAAAATGTTAATTAAAAGGTCATATTTTTTTTTCTTTTATTACTTTACTTGATTCTAACATATTAAAATAGTAATTTCATTAAATCATTCAAGAGACAAACCAAAACCCTTCTTAGAAGAAATGAAAGATCAGCAGAAGACCAAAAACAGTGACAAGGTTTCCCCTACAATGTGCAACTAATTAGTCCTAGGTTTGGGGTAGCCTGCATTGCTGCAAACCTAGTTGCACACACTCGCATCAAACAAATCGAAGTAGATGTCCATTTTGTATGAGACAAAGTGCTGTAGAAAAAGTTAGACATTTGGTATGTACCTACAAAAGATCAGGTAGCTGGCATACTAACAAAGCCCTTGTCAGAATCTGGTTCATAATCCTTAAGGTTGAGTTCAATGTGAAGGTGTCCTCATTTCCCTTGAGGTGGCGTGTTGGGCAGCATGCTCCAGAACAAATTAGTTTCAGAGTTGGTTAAGGCTAAGCTTTAAAATGTCATAGTTAGTTGAGGTTAGTTTTAGAATTAGATGAAAAACAGAATTAGTTAAGAGTCTCCAACCAATTTGTAATCTTCTCCATATAAAGGAAAAGAGAGAGAAGAAACCAAGGTCAGTTGTGTTTCTCTCATGCTGTGATCATATCTCTATGTTCTGCTCTGTTTTGCACTCTCAACGTCTTATCTCCTGTGTTCATGCACGCATTATGCTATATATTAAACTGTAATTGAAAGCTAAAACATGTTGAAATTTTATGTGGACCGATGCTAAACTTCAGGTTATTAGTGCTTTAGATAAAAGAAACTGTTTTCCTTTTGAAGTTTTGTGTCAACTTTACTTTTCTTATGTAAGGAACAGATAAGTTCATACCTAATTCTGATGCAGCCATTCTTAAATAAAGCTCTTGTCCATTTTCAGCTATATCTACCAATCAAATCACTAAACCAGGCAAAGCATCCACTTCCTCGTTTATATCTGAATTAACATAAGCCATACAACGCCCTTGAGGTTCATACTTGATTAAACCATAAGCTTTGCCTGTCTAGGAGTTTTATACCAGATGACTTTACAACCTGTCATTCATCTAATGAATTAACCGAGTGGGAATTATACCCGTCTCCATAGACACTTTCCTGTATCATATGCCTAAGCCTGAATTTGTGGAGTTATCTGGGAATTATCTGGGCTGAAAAAACCCTAGCTTAAAGCTGCCAACAGCTCCAATGATTGTCTCACATCTATGAAGAGCTGATTTCCTATTGAAGTACATAGGATAAGAAAATTTAGGTTGGTTGTGTAGACCCTCAATTTTCTCCCTTTAGTACATGTCTTTAAATTCGTTTTCAGTGCTCCACAATAGTTTCTTGGTGGCCCATTGCTACTCATACTACTTACCTTTTTTGAGCCACCTCGAAGACTTTGGTTGAGAGATTTATCTGACCCCTTATTGTGATCCTTAACAGTCTTGATTTAGACTAAGCTTCACTTAGATACACTTGGCCCATTAGGCACCATCTTAGGCTCATTTAGGCACCCTAGGCCCACTTAGGCACCTTAGGCCCATTTAGGCACCCTAGGCCCATTTAGGCATCCTTGGTCCATTTAGTTAGGCCCACCTAGTCTCACCTTAGGCTCATTTAGGCACACTTGGCCCATTAAGACATTTTTAGCATGACTTGTATGACTTGCACGGTTTTAATTATTTAATTTCAAAAAATTTCATGCTTTTGCAAAGAAACTTACCATTGGAGTTTAAGGAAAGTGGGACTCTCCTTGGAAGGTTTTGGAAGGAAAGTTTGAAATTGGGAGGATTGGTTTTTTTGGGAAGATTGGAGAAATAAGGAAAAAAATGGGGAATCTCTCACAGCCATATAAGGAGTAAGCTGCCGTCATGAGGTAAGTGAGAGGGGAATTTTTTGGCAAAGAGAACACGCATAAGAACTTTTTGGCAAGGAGAACATGCATAAGGATTTTTTTTAGAGAACACGCAAGAGAGAATTTTCCGAGCAAAGGGGACACGTGATATTCTTTTTTGAAAGAGAGAGGAACAAAGGATTTTCTAGGAGGAGTCATTTTAACGCATCAAAGGCGGATTTTTTCATAACACATGTTAGTTTTTGAAAGAGTTTTCATTTTTTCTATTAGATGTCATTTTTTTTTTAATTCCAATTTAATTTAGTATTAATTTATTTGTTAGTATAGCTTGAATGAGTTTGTGTGTTTTAGTTTTGATTCATTATATTAGAAAAAAGAATGATTTGATCCCTATTTAATTTTGATTGATTGCATCAGATTGAAAACATTTGAGTTTTATTTATTTATTTATTCATGTATTTGCTACTCTTTTAATTACTTGTAATTCATTTATTTATTTATTGATAAAATTGATCCCATATTTGAAAGTTCATGTTTTTAGTTTGCTTTGATTTAATGTGGTTCATTTTAATTAGTTTAGATACTTTTATAGTTTTAGTTCATTAATAAAATTGATTCTATATTTAAAAGTTTATGTCTTTAGTTTACTTTTGATTTAGTTTACTTTTGATTTAGTTTAATTCATTTATTTAGTTCAAATACATTTATAGTTTTAGTTCATTGATCAAATCGATCCTATGTTTGAAAGTTTGCGTTTTTAGGTTGCTTTAATTTAATTTGATTCATTATAGTTAGTTTATATTTTTTTTATAGTTTAGTTCATTAATAAAATTGATCCCATGTTTGAAAGTTTCAGTTTTTTTTTAGTTTGCTTTGATTTAATAATTTATATCCATTATTTAGGTGTTTTTTTTATAGTTTTAGTTTATTAATAAAATTGATCCCATGTTTGAAAGTTTCAGTTTTTTTTTTTTTTTAGTTTGCTTTGATTTAATAATTTATATTCATTATTTTAGGTGTTTTTATAGTTTTAGTTTATTAATAAAATTGATCCCATGTTTGGAAGTTCGTATTTTTAGTATTCTTTGATTTAATTAGTTTATGTGTTTTTATAGTTTTATTTATTTATTGATAAAATTGATTCTTTATTTAAAAGTTCATGTTTTTAGTGTACTTTGATTTAATTTAATTCATCTATTTAGTTTAGATACTTTTATAATTTTTTGTTCATCAATAAAATTAATTCTATGCTTGAAAGTACATATTTTTAGTTTGATTTGGTTCATTAGTAAAATTAATTCTATGTATGAAAGTTCGTGTTTTTAGTTTAATTTAGTCAAACTCATTTTAATTAGTTTAGGTACTTCTATAATTTTAGTTCATTAGCTGAATTGATCCCTTTTTTTTTTAGTTTTTGTTTTAAAATCATTAATGTTAGTTCCTGATCACCCTTATCTTAACTTATATGCTTTTAAAATCCTAGTGGTTAGTTCATGAATTGATACTTTGTTAGTTTATCTAATTTAGAATGCCTTGCCTGTTGCTTTAGTGATCCTTCATTTAATTTGATTTTCTTTCTGAGGCCTTTGGAAACTCATGAAGATTAGCCTCCATTCTCACCTTCAATTTTCTTGGTTGTCAAAAATTCTACTTTGTGATTTTGTTCTCTTTTGTTTTGCTTGGTATTTTGATTCATACACTTTATTGCTTTCAAATTAATTTCTTTTTATTTTTAAAATATAACACTATTCTCAAAATCTCATTTCCTTAAAAATCCATTTCAAAAATTCATTTAGAGTTTCTTAGAATCAAAAGATTTCCTTAACAATCCATTTCAAAAATTCATTTAGAGTTCTTAGAATCAAAATCTCATTTTTTTTAAATAATGTGCAACCATGTTTTGATCGGTTCACATCTTTCAAATAAAATTATAGTTTTGAATAAAACACGAATCAAAGCTTGTGGTCCCAAATAAATGGGATAATTCTAGGCTAAATTCGTGTATATCGATTGGGGAATTGGTGAAACCCTTACATAAGAAAATCTTTTCAAAAATTATTTTTGTTGCCACCTTTGTCACTTGTTGAAATTATGTCTATCTATTTTTTAGGAATTATGTACAAAATGTATGTGATAATTGATGATTCTGTATACTTCGATCACTTTTGCTATGCTAATTAGATAACGAGCATGCTAGGATTTCTGTATTTTATTATTTATTATCTAACCCCTTACAACTTGAGGAAGCACGTTATAAATTATGCTTGCTATCCAGGTGCGCTCTCTATCACTTACTTTTCAAAATTTTTACGAATATGCATGTTGTTATGAATTTCATTTATGCTTGATGTGATTCTTAGGTGCTTAGATGTATGCTTGATTCGCTATGATTAAATACATGTTATGTGCTATACTTCTATACTAACTCTGATGTTTTGTGATAGCGCTTGAGAAGTGGTCTGGGTACGCACCCTAACTCTCCTTTATTGTGATTTAATCTTGTTTAGCATGCAATTTTTTTGAAATCACTTAGCCTACCTAGGTATCTACAATTAACCAATTAATTGTCATATTTCCCTCAACTTAGTCAGTAGAGACCTTTTTAGGGCTTAGAGGGGTGTTACCTTTTAAAGGTATCTTCCCAATAGATAACCTGATCCCCGAACTTAAACTCGGGTTTTTCAAAAACATGCTTTTTCAAAAAATTGTGGAGTCATTTTTTAGGGTTTTATTTCTTGTTTTATTTTCCCTTTCAAAAATAAAATAAAATAAGTGGTGACTCCGACTTTTCAAAAAATTAATTTTTCACAAATAAAAAGCGAGTCTCCCCGATCGAGTGAGGGCGCACATGAAAAATGCGGGTCCACAGGTTGGCCATGATCAATCCATCATTTTCCTTGGATATATATTCTAGCATTAATTGGCATATGTTCCCTTCAAATATATAACAAAATCAATCCCAATTTGCAGCTAGAATCTACTTGACCTCTTGTTCTTGATGATAAAATGTTAAAATGTCATATTTTTCTTTTTAATTTTTTATTTGACTCTGACATGTTAAAATAGTAATCTTATTAACTTATTTTAAAGAGAAACCCCCTTTTTAGCAAAAATCAAAGATCAACAAAGGACCAAAAATAGGGTCAAGGTTTCTCTACAAGGTGCAAGTAATTAGTATTTTTGAAAAGAATAGTTTTTATTATATAGTCAACTTCTATCATTGAACTTATATACTATCAACAACTATCATCAAACCATACAAAAAGCAATAGCAAAAACTAATCACCTGATAACATCTTAGATGAGTCTTTTGTTAGAAGCTAAGCAATGTGATTGCGAAAAGTTACCAAAAGTAGTAGAAACTTAAGCTTATATGGTCATAGGTCTAAAGACAACAAAACATCAACATGAAGCATCTTCTACCGAGCTTCCAAGTGTGTAATGGTGGGTTGAATACTAGAGGAAGAATTTGCTTCCATCATATTCCTATCAGTAAAGAAACAAGGCTCTTTGGGCCGAGGTAATGCACCCTCACTACCCAACATCAGAACCACAGAATGCATGCTTGGTCGATCATTTGGGCAACGTTGCACGCATAATAGGCCCACATTGATTGAACGTAGCACTTCAGACAAATTGCAGGTGTTCATTATTGATGCATCAATAAATTGTGAAGACCCACCTTCTATGTAGAGTGTCCATGCCTAGAGAATTGAAAAGAGGATTAGCGCCGCCTTTATTAGTGAAATAAGGAAATAAGAAAATATTACCCAATACTTACATGCCCAAGAAGATTAAGGTCATGGTCTGGGTGGCTAAATCCTCTGTTTCTCTTCCCACTTATAATCTCTAGGACCAAAACACCAAAGCTAAAAACATCGGATTTTGTGGAATACAATCCTTCACTTGCATACTCTGGAGACATATAACCTCTGAAAGAAACCATTGAAGAAAGGATTAAATTCATAAGCAAGGGAGATAAGGACTTTATACATATCACTAAATATACTTACAATGTTCCAGCCACTCTTGTTGTGCTTGCTTCAATTTCATTTCCTCCAAAACTTCTTGCTATTCCAAAGTCTGAAATTTTGGGGCTCATTTCAATATCTAATAAAATGTTTTCTGCTTTGACATCTCTATGGATTATCCTAAGTCTGGAATCTTGATGAAGATAAAGAAGGCCTCGAGCAATCCCATTGATAATGAGGAAGCGCTTAGGCCAATGTAGCACCTTGCTTCGCTTTTGATCTATCCATTTTTTTATCATTCAAGTTAACCCCTTTGACTACATGGCTTATTGAAAATAAATGGAAAATATTTCAAGAAACAAATGATTTAAAATTCCATGAGATTTGTTTAGAGCAATGACATATAAAAACAAAAGTAACTATAATTGAAGCTCAATCTCAGTGATTAAAGAACACGATCAAGGAGACACAAATAGATAATGGATCTTAATGGTAGGGTTCCAAACCCCTAGCTTTTTAAATAAGAGGTAATATGTTATAGAAAATAGAAATACGAAAGATTTTTCTAAATAAATGCATCGATGCTTTATCTTGTTCCTAGGGATTTTCCTTTGAGATTTGTCAAATCCATGGTAAATAAAGAATTTCCCTAGCATGTATAGGAGAACAGAGAAAAAGAGAAGCTACTCAAATAGACAAAGAAACTATATAGTGGTTTTAAAGAGTCAAACCAAAAATAAGCAAGTCCAAGCTTTTGTTAGGCATGTATTCATAGATCAACATTCTTTCTCTGCCATGAATGCAACATCCAAGAAGCTTTACAAGATTTCGGTGCTGAAGTTTTGCAATGGATTCAACTTCATTTTTGAACTCTTTTAATCCTTGTCTAGAAGTTTTTGACATCATCTTCACTGCTATTTCTTGTCCTTCTTGCAATATTCCCTGAAAACATCACATTCTTTTTATTCTGAAAGCTTTGCAAATTAAAATAAACTTGTCAATATTCAATATGAGGAGTCCTAAATAAACTAGAGACACAAAAATGTTGGCACATACATTGACTTCAAGACTTTAAGGCATATAGTGGCCTTGATACATATTGCTTCATTTTGATACTATGAGGATATGGGACATCAACTTATCTATAATGTTTTATTAACTTGTAATTTGTCTTCTACCCAAAAGGCAAAGTATAACCTTACCTTATAGACAGGTCCAAAACCACCCTCTCCAAGCTTACTGTCACTAGAAAAGTTATTGGTGGCATTCAATAATGTATCCAAGTCAAATAATGGTAACTCTAGATGTTCTTGACCTTCATTGTTTTCACCTCCTTCTGAATTGTGATCCATGTATCCTGCAAAATGGAGAATAGAAAGAAGGATTAAAGAATTCACCAACTCAGAATTTAGCCCATTTCCAAGCCTAGATCATTTCATTATTTCTAAAATCAAGCCAAGTCAATCCATTGCTCTCTTTTATTATTATTATTATTATTACATAATCAGACAACGTGTAGAAGTACTTTTGACTAATACACATGGTGATACAAGCACTATGATTTGTTACTTACCTTTTCTCTTTAACTGCTTCTTCCTCTTCTTCAACACATACAAGCTCAGGAGTAGACTTAAAAGAACTATTCCTGTAATTGATATAGAGATGACAATGACCTGCTTTCTCTTCTTCTTGGAGCTGCTATTTATGCTTGAAGAAGATTCTTAACACAGAAGAAAAGAAATTAAGAAGGAAAGCCAGGAAATAAAATAGAAAAACTATAAATTCCTATGAGTAGTGATCCTTGATCTAAAATATATTTGTAGTTTACAACCAACAAAGCAGGAGTTCAAGGAACTACAGTTGCCATAGGATTTGAGGGCACAAATTAGTTGGTGTATTGGTGTGTTATAGCATCTAGCATACTATAATTGAAATCTAAAAGAAAAATATTCCAACTTTTGAGTAGACCTCTGCTTTACAAGCTAGTCTTTTGAGAAAAATAGGTATACTATTCCATGAAATAATGTGCTCGGTAGTTGGTCTCAGAATTTTCACATCAGCAATAATTGAGACAGAGGTAAAGCTTTAAGTCGCAAAATTGAAGGATAAAACTAGAGGCACGTATGCAAGATGAACAATTGATTAAAAACCGTTGCATAAATATACTATGAAATTTGTATCAGATTTATGTTTCTCAGGTAAGAAAAAGAAAAGTCCATACCTAATTCTGATGCAGCCATCCTTACATAAAACTCTTGCCCATTTTGAGTGAAGTCTCTGATGTCAATCAAGCCACCAAACCAGAGCAAGCATCCACTACCTGCCCCTCTGATATCTGAATTTGCATAAGCAGTGCAAGAGCAGTTGCTCAAGCACAGGGAAGCACATTCCTTAAGGTTCATGCTTTCATTAAACCAGGAGCTCTGCGTGTCTGGCAGTTTCACACCAGAGTACTTTTCAAATCCATCACCCTTCTGACAATCCAGCCGAGTGCTTCGAATGCATCCATTTGACCAGTCTGCCATGTCCCAATTGCTTTGGATCTTTGGCCTAAATCCCTTCATACACTCACATTTTGGAGATTCATTAATCTTACAGATTCCATTTACTCCACATATTGCATAAGTGTCACAGTCATCCCTCTGTGCTGTTGAGTAAAGAGACCATTCATTTTTTTTATCAGTCCATGTGAACCTTCGTGAATAACCATCAGGAGTTAACACATTCCTCATAACAACAGATATCTCCTTTTCATTAGAAACAAATTCATAACTATAAACTGGGTTAATTGTTAATTGAGGAATTCCACTGAATCGAATACCATTCCATGGTCCAGGGCGAAACGCTACAGCTAAACCATTCTTCAGAAGTAGTTGTGGAAATCCACTTAGATCAATCCCATAAGTAAAATTACCTTTAGAAGGGTCATCTGCACTCCTCCACGATGACAGGTGCCGATCCAGGCCTGTTACTCTGTTCCATCCAAACTTCATGCCTGGTAGAAAAGTATCGCATGGGTAACCAAAACTCTGCCATAGGGAGTTTTCTGGATCACTATCATTGCCATTTCTCATAATAAGATTTCCAGAATCCAAAAGCTGAGCGTTCGGATCCTGTGCAGAACGTGATGAAGTAGAATTCCAAAGAATTCCATTAGTACCATTCACCAGAACAAGAATTCCCGGCTGAGTGACCTTTAAAACTCCGGATGAATCAGTTAATGGACTTTCTCTATTGGCAACCCATACTACAGGCTTTTTAGACGCTTTCTTGTACCATATCCCCAAGTATCGGTTCTTGGAATTACCAGGATTGAAGAAACCCAGTTCAAAGCTCCCACCAGCTGAAGTGATGGTCTCGCCATCTGTAATGGGTTGGTTTACAATTATGGTGTCTAATGCCATGGAGATTCTTAAGAGGGATAATACATAGGAGAAGATAACTGCAACTGTTGTGAGAGAATTCATATTTGTTCCTAGATAGAAAATGCCTAAGATTTTAGGTGCTTTCCAAGTCTCCTGATATTTTCCCTTGCCCCGTAATATTTGGCATAATGTTTGTCTTGTATGACTTCAAGAAGATCGTCACGTCCACATAGATGCCTAGCAGTAATATCCATCATTGGACTAATTATCCAGTGGTCATCATCTCCTACATCCAAATTTGTTTTTTCTATACCCTTGAAATGGACTAGATATAAATCAAATATCCCAGATTACAACAATGTATGGACGATCTCACCCGTTCTTTAGAAGAATTACAAGTTGAAGTAAAGAAGACCGAGAAGAGAATGACTGTTGGGTTTTTCATAAGTGTAGGGTAGTTTAAAAGAATAATTCATAAACTATCATGGACGAAAAAATATTTCCAAATCTGTTGTAGTTTTTACCAACTAGGAAAAAGAAATTAGATTAGAAGTAAAAATAGCCTCTTATAGGCCAGAGATAATTTTTAAAAATTATTTAAAAAAACAAAATTTATAGGCTAAAATCATCTCTTGAATAAATGATTTTTTTTTATTATTTTTGTAAAAAAGTTCTAGACAAAAATCATTTCTTGAAGAGATGATTTTTAAAGATTCTTTTAAAAAACAATTCAAACAAAAAGTCTAAAATTATCTCTTAAAGAGATGATTTCTTAAAAATAAAAAAATAAAAATTAAGGGAAGAAATAATCCCTTTAACAAAAAAACAAAAAGAAAGAAATAAGGGGAGTTCCTGTTTTTAATAACATTTTAATTAATAATATATTTTAATAATAAAATTATTATAAATATATGTATTGTAAAATTAATTGATTTTAAATACTATTTTATCTTGAGTTAGATATCGATAAAAAAAATTGGTCTTTATCACCAATTTTATCTCTGTATTATTTTAATTAATTGTAACTATAAATAGAAACTAGTTTAATTTTATATTATTTTTTATTTATAATATAAATAATAATTATTTTAACTTTAAAACTTTATTTTCTTGTTCCTTTAAATTTTGTATTAAAAAAAACCTATTATCAATTCTATTTTATTTGAGTTTATAAAAAACAAATTTATTATCGATTTCTTTTTTTAGCTTATTAAATACAAAATGAATAATTTTGCTTTTTTTTTTTTTTTGAATTTTTAAAATTAATTTTATTAAATAAACTTTAAAATTAAAAATATTAATCTTTAATTTAAAATTTAACCGTAAAAAATAGAGAAAAATAAATTAATTTTAAATTGATTAATACTCAAAAAATTATTTGTTTCATTTTAAATTAATTAATCTTCAAAAACTTATATCTTTTAATGTTGAAAGTTTTATTCAAAATTAATTTATTGAATAATAAATTAATTTACTTTTCTATATTTTTTTCCTTTTACGATTAAATTTTAAACTAAAGAATAATATTTCTAATTTTAAACCATATGTAATAAAATTAATTTCAAAATTAAAACGAGATAAAATTATTCATTTTGTAAAACAAAATATTTACTTAACTAAAAAAAGAAATTTATAATAAATTTATTTTTTTATAAACACAATTTTTACATAAAATTGATAATATTTTTTTTTCTTATTTTGAAAGTGAAATAAAAAATAATATAAAATTAAATTAGTTTCTATTTATAGTTATAATTAATTAAATTCATTTACTAAAGAATAATATTTCTAATTTTAAACCTTATGTAATAAAATTAATTTCAAAATTAAAACGAGATAAAATTATTCATTTTGTAAAACAAAATATTTACTTAACTAAAAAATGAAATTTATAATAAATTTATTTTTTTATAAACACAATTTTCACATAAAATTGATAATATATTTTTTTTCTTATTTTGAAAGTGAAATAAAAAATAATATAAAATTAAATTAGTTTCTATTTGTAGTTATAATTAATTAAATTCATTTAAAGATAAAATCGGAGACAAAGACCAAAATACTTTTAAAATCAATATCTAACTTAATATAAAATAGTTTTTCTAATATTAAATATTAAACATAATTTATACTTTTATAAATATTATTATTGATAAATAGTATATCCCAATAATGATAATTATTTATATATATATATATATTAAATTTAACATATAGAATTAATTAATTTTATAATACATATATTTATAATAATTATATTATTGTATAATTAGTTAATTACGACATGTTGTCTAATTTTAAATTAGTAATACAATACTACATCACATAAAAGTTGAGATGAGGACCAAAACATTTTTTTTAATAAAAATAATATAATCAATATAATTTATACTTTTAATAATTTTTTGAAATTGTTTATAATTTCTTCCCTTAAATTTTTTTTTTCTTAAAAAATTGTCTTTTGATTTTTTTTTTTTTTTCCTTTCGCTAATAATTTTTTTGCATAAATAAATAAAAAGAAATCATCTTTTAAATTCACAATTTTTGGAAACTACAATAAATTCAACCTCACTTTCCTAATTAACAAAAACTACAATAAATTTGGAAATATTTTGTTGACTAGGATAGTGTATGGATTATTTTTTTAAACTACGGTATACTTACCAAAAATCCCGTTCCTAGCCAAAGTTTATAGGACATGTCACAGCCACTAGTAGGATTGAAAATAAAAATGCATACAGAGAAAAATGAGGAGTAGCGTTCATGACTTGTCTCGATGTGCTAGGAAGACTTTTGAACTAACTGGCCCAAAAGACACGCATGATGGCTATTGCTATTAAGATTTTCTAATATTTTTTCCAACTTTGGAACCATTCTCACGCGACTTGTTAACAGCTTTGGACTCAAATTTATATGGGCGTGTAGACTCGTGCCACCTTAGATATTTGAATCAAGCTTTGAGCAAAGTCATCACAGTCGGCCAGAACTGCAAGAAAGTTGGTTGTGCTCTCGGGGTATGAAAATCAATAAGGGGTATAAAAATAAAAAAGGGACCACTTTGTTCACTCACAAGTCCCCAGGCATCTTGAGCTTCAATGACTTCTTGTAATCCCTTACGGGCTATGGATATAAGGAAAGAATAATCTCATATAAGGGAAGAATACTCTTAATCAACAAATAGCTCATACATTGCGATGAGGGAAGAATGATCTCAATCAATTAACAACTCACACACTGATCATAATTAGAGCATCACAGCCCCGTTTCAATAAAGGACTTGGGAGCTTTGCATTCTTTCTTGGAATTGAAGTGCTTTGGGGTTCCACAAGACACGGAACATGCATGGAACAAGCTAAAAGTTGCCCTACACTAGCAATTATGGGCCTACAGCTATCCAGATTTACTGGACCTAAGTTGAACAATGAGAAGTTGTATCACAACACTGTAGGGGCATTATGATATATCACAATTACTCGACTAGAAGTATCTTACATTGTAAATAAATTAAGTCGATTTTTACATTGTCCCACTGATATGTATAGGAAAGCTTGTAAATGAGTTCTGAGATGCTTGCATGGGAGTATTGATCATGGTCTGCACATTCAATCAGCTTCTGGATTCAGTCTCACTAGCTTCTCATATGCTGATTGGATCAGATGTGTTGATGATCCAAGGTCTGCTAATGGCTTCTATGTTTTTCTTGGTCCTAACATTGTCTCATGGAGTTCACGGAAGCAAAAGGCTGTTAGAAGGTCCAACACCGAGTCTTGATACAAAGCATTGGCTCACACAGCAGCAGAGGTGACCTGGTTACAAGCCTTACTAAAAGAGCTACAAGTCCCCTATGGTTGTTCGTTCACTTGAAGTTAACAAAGACCCATTTCGCCCTAAAGAAGAAAGTGAAGAATTGCTTGGTCCAGAAGTACTATATCTCAGTGCAATCGGTGCACTAATGTATCTTGCAAATTGTCCTCAACTAAACATAACCTTCTTTGTCAACTTACTAGCAAGATACAATTCTACCCCAACTAAAAGGCATTGGAATGGGATTTAAACATATATTGTGACACCTTCGTGGAACAAGTGACATGGGTTTATATTGTTCAAAAGAATCAAAATCACAATTGATTGGGTATGTAGATGCAAGATATCTTTCAGATCCTCATAAAGCTCGATCTCAAACAGGATATGTCTTTACTTATGGTGGAACGACAATATCTTGGAGATCAGCCAAGAAAACAATGCTAGCCACATCTTCAAATCATTCAAAAATTCTTGCAATTCATGAAGCAAGTCGTGAATGTGTATGGCTAAGGTCAATGATCCAACATATACAAGAAACATGTGGACTACCTTCCATCAGAGACAATGCAACCATGTTACATGAAGATAATGCTACTTGTATTGCACAAATTAAAGGAGGATTCATAAAAGGTGACAGAACTAAGCATATCTCCCCTAAATTCTTCTATACTCACGAGTTTCAAAAGAAGGGTGAACTTGTGTTCAACAAATTCGATCATGCAATAATCTAGCAAATCTATTTATAAAGGCGTTACCTTCGACCACATTGAAAAAGTTAAGATATGACATTGGAATGCAAAGATTGAGAGATCTACCATTTGAAATGTTAAAAAAATCATAATCATGTTTACATGAGGGGGAGAATGCTAATATGGATATATTGCACTCTTTTTTCCTTTGTCCACGTTTTGTCCCACTGGGTTTTACTAGCAAGGTTTTTAATGAGGCAGTTATCATATTCTTATGATCATCTAAGGGGGAGTGTTAGAAAATATGAGAATTTATCGGATTATGAGAACTTGTGAATGATCATCCATATTGATGTATATCTCTTTATGACTCCCTATAAAAATGAGATACCTCTAATGAAAATATATTCTATTCTCTTCCTACATTCTAATTTCTCTTTCTTGTTTTCTTCTCATTTCACTTTATAATTTTACAATATTTTCTAATTTTTAATTCTATTTTTAAATACTAATACAATGCGAGGTCACTTAAAAGTCGAGATGAGGACCAAAATAATTTTTTAATCAACATAATATGATCAATATAATTTATACTTTTATAAATATTATAAATGATATATCAATAATAATAAACATAAAATCAATTAATTTTAAAATACATATATTTATAATAATTTTATTATTAAAATATATTATTAGTTAAGATATTATTAAAAATAATGAAACATGGAAAATAAATTAATTTTTTTAAAACGTCACTTGAAGAGAAAATTTCTTCCTTTAATTTTTCTTTCTTTTTTTTTTTTTTAAGAAATTGTCTTTTGAGTTTTTTTTTTTCCTTTAGCTAATAATTTATTTTACATAATTAAATAAAAAGAAATCATATGAAGAGACAAATTTTGTTTGAATATTTTTTAAAAGAATTTTTAGAAATATAAAGAGACCATTTTTACCTAGAATTTTAAAAAAGAAATCATCTCTTCAAAATACAATTTTAGCCTATAATTTAAAAAAAAAAAAAAAGATATTTTAGAAATTTCCTCTTCTTCAAGATGATATTTGTATATATATATATTTTTTAAAGGAAATAAATCATCTTTTCAAGTGACCATTTTTATTTCAAATTCAACCTCTCTTTCCTAATTAACAAAAACTACAATAAATTTGGAAATATTTTGTTGACTAGGATAGTGTATGGATTATTTTTTTAAACTACGGTATACTTACCAAAAATCCCGTTCCTAGCCAAAGTTTATAGGACATGTCACAGCCACTAGTAGGATTGAAAATAAAAATGCATACAGGGAAAAATGAGGAGTAGCTTTCATGACTTGTCTCGATGTGCTAGGAAGACTTTTGAACTAACTGGCCCAAAAGACACGCATGATGGCTATTAATTGTTATTAAGATTCTCTAATTTTTTTTTCCAACTTTGGAACCATTCTCACGCGACTTGTTACCAGCTTTGGACTCAAATTTATATGGGCGTGTAGACTCGTGCCACCTTAGATATTTGAATCAAGCTTTGAGCAAAGTCATCACAGTCGGCCAGAACTGCAAGAAAATTGGTTGTGCTCTCGGGGTATGAAAATCAATAAGGGGTATAAAAATAAAAAAGGGACCACTTTGTTCACTCACAAGTCCCGAGGCTTCTTGAGCTTCAATGACTTCTTGTAATTCCTTACGGGATATGGATATAAGGAAAGAATAATCTCATATAAGGGAAGAATACTCTCAATCAACAAATAGCTCATACATTGCGATGAGGGAAGAATGATCAAAGCATCACAGCCCCGTTTCACTAAAGGACTTGGGAGCTTTGCATTCTTTCCTGCAATTGAAGTGCTTTGGGGTTCCACAAGACACGGAACATGTATGGAACAAGCTAAAAGTTGCCCTACACTAGCAATTATGGGCCTACAGCTATCCAGATCTACTGGACCTAAGTTGAACAATGAGAAGTTGTATCACAACACTGTAGGGGCATTATGATATATCACAATGAGGATAGGAACCAATCCAGACTTGTCAATGTGTTTCTTCCAAATTTCATGCCTTGTAGAAGAGTATTGCAGGGATAATCAAAACTCTGCCAAGGGAAGTTCTCTGGATCACTATCATCTCCAATTTTCATGACAAGATTTTCAAATTCCAAAAGCTCAACATTTGGACCTTCTTCATGAATGGATTGCACTTGGGAATGGATAGAGTTCCCTGGTCCATGACCCTTAAAATTCCCGTTGAATTAGCTGAGTGGGAATTATACCAGTCTCCATAGACACTTTCCTGTATCATATCCCTAAGTCTGAATTTGTAGAATTATCTGGGCTAAAAAACCCCAGTTTAACGTTGCCACCAGCTCCAATCTCACGATTATACCAGTATGTATCATATCCCTCGTCATCTATAAAGAGCTGATGTACTGTTGACTTACATAGAGCAAGACAATTTGATTGGTTGGCCATGATCAATCAATCATTTTCTCTGCATGTATATTCTAACACTAAGTGGCATATATTCCCTTCAAATGAATAACAAAATCCATCCCAATTTGAAGCTAGAGCTATGTAAATCTCACATGTCAGCCCCACAAAATAATTAAGCACATTAGTTATTGTTTTTTGTTTCACTGTGATTTTTGTGAATTGTTTATATAAATAACCTCTTGTTCTTGATGCTGAAATGTTAAAAGGTCATATTTTTCTTCTTTATTTTTTTGCTTAACCTGATTCTGACACATTAAAATAGAAATCAAGAGAGAAACCAAAACCCTTTTTAGAAGAAATAAAAGATCAGCAAAAGACCAAAAAGAGAGTCAAGGTTTCCCTACACCATGCAACTAATTAGTATTTTTGGAAAGAATAGCTTTCATTATACAATCAACTTCTATTATTGAACTTATATATTATGAATAACTATCATCATCCATACAAAAAGCAGCAGCAAAGATTAATCACCTGATAACATCTTAGATGAGTCTTTTGTTAGATGCTAAGCAGTGTGGTTGAGAAAAGTTGCCAAAAGTAGTTGAAGTCATAGGTCTAAAGACAACAAAACATCAACATGAAGCATCTTCTATCGAGCGTCCAACAGTGTGATGGTGGATTGAGTACCAGAGGAAGAATTTGCTTCCATCATATTCCTATCAATGAAGAAACAAGGCTCATTGGGCCGAGGTAGTGCACCCTCACTACCTAACATTAGAGCCACAGAATGCATGCTTGGTCAATCATCTGGGAAATGTTGCACACATAGCAAACCCAAATTGATTAAACGTAGCACTTCAAATAGGATGCAGGAGTTCCCCATTGATGCATCAATAAATTCTGAATACCTATCTTCCATAAAGAGTGTCCACGCCTAGACAATTTAAAGGAGGATCAGCACTACTTTTATATATTGAAATAAAGAAATATTACCTAATACTTACATGCCCAAGAAGACTAAGGTCGTGGTCTGGGTGGTTAAATCCTCTATTTCTCTTCCCACTTACAATCTCTAGAACCAAAACACCAAAGCTAAAAACATCAGATTTTGTGGAATACAATCCTTCACTTGCATATTCTGAAGACATATAACCTCTATAGGAAACCGTTGAAGAAGAGGTTAAATTCACAAGAAATGGAGATAAAGAATTTTTACATATCACTAAATATACTTACTATGTTCCAACCACCCTTTTTGTATTTGCTTCAGTTTCATTTCTTCCAAAACTTCTAGCCATACCAAAATCTGAAATTTTTGGAGTCATCTCCTCATCTTGCAAAATATGGCTTGCTTTAAGACAATGAACATCAACATGAATGTCTTCTATCGACCATCTAACATTGTAATGGTGACCCCATTGCCTGAAGATGGCCCCTGATTGCTTGAGGAGGACTTTGCTTCCCTTCCAGTGAAAAAACCAGGCTCTTTAGGCCGAGGTAGTGCACCGTCGCTACTCAACATCAGAACCACCGAATACATGCTCGGTCTATCATCTAGACTACACTGTACGCATAAGAGTCCCACATTGATCGAACGTAACACTTGTGATAGATCATGCATGTCCCCAACTGATGTATCAATCAGCTCCATAGACCTGCCTTCCATGTACAATGTCCATGCCTAGAAAATTCAAAATTATGTCAACAGTAGATTTATCATAGTGAAATGAGGTCAATACTACTCGATACTTACATGCCCAAGAAGGTTAAGGGAGTGGTCTGGGTGAGAAAATCCTCTATTTCTCTTCCCACTCACAATCTCTAGCACCAGAACACCAAAGCTAAAAACATCTGACTTTGTTGAGTATAGTCCATCAATTGCATATTCTGGAGACATATAACCACTATAGGGAACCATTGAACAAAAAAAAACAAGAATTTACAACCAATATAAAGAAGAATACCAAACAAAATTACTAAATATACTTACTATGTTCCAACCACTCTTTTTGTATTTGCTTCAGTTTCGTTTCCTCTAAAACTTCTAGCCATACCAAAATCTGAAATTTTTGGAGTCATCTCCTCATCTAGCAAAATATTGCCTGCTTTTAGATCTCTATGGATTATCCTGAGTCTGGAATCTTGATGAAGATAAAGAAGGCCTCGAGCAATCCCATTGATAATGAGGAAGCGCTTAGGCCAATCTAGTACCACGCTTTGCATTTGATCTGTCCATTTTTTATCATTCAAGTTAACCCATTCTACTACTTGGATTATTGAAAATAAATGAAAAATATTTCAAGAAACAAATGATTTCAAATTCCCTGAGAATTGTTCAAAGTAATGACATATAAAAACGAAAGTATAATTGAAACTCATTCTCAGTGATGAAAAAACACTGTCAAGGATGGAAAATGGATCTTAGTGGTAGGGTTCCAAACCCCTAACTTTTTATATAAGAGCCAAAATGTTAGAGAAAATAGAAGTAAGAAAGATTTTCTAGATTAATGCATCTATGCTTTATCTAGTTCCCAATAATTTTTCTTTCAAATTAGTTAAATGCATTGTAAATAAAGAATTTCCCCAGCATGCATAGGAGAGGAGAAAGAAAAGAGAAGTCACTTGACTAGACAAACAAACTATATAATGGTTTTAGAGAGCCAAACCAAAAATGAACAAGTCCAAGCTTTTGTTGGGCATGTATTCATAAATCAGCATTCTTTCTCTGCCATGAATGCAGCATCCAAGAAGCTTTACAAGATTTCGGTGTTGAAGTTTTGCAATGGATTCAACTTCATTTTTGAACTCTTTTAATCCTTGTCTAGAAGTTTTTGACATTATCTTCACTGCAATTTCTTGTCCCTCTTGCAATATTCCCTGAAAACATCACATTCTTTTCATTATGAAAGCTTTGTAGATTAAATGAAACTTGTCGATATTCAATATGAGGAGTCCTATAGAAACTAGAGACACAAAAATGTTGGCACATACACTGCCTTCAAGACTTTAAGGCATATAGTGGCCTTGATACATGTTGCTTCATTTAGATATATACTATGAGGATTAGGGACATCAACTACTTCGCAAGATGCTTAGTTGCGTATTTATAATGTTTTATTAACTTGTAACTTGTCTTCTACGTAAAAGCCAAAGTATAACCTTACCTTATAGACAGGTCCAAAACCACCCTCTCCAAGCTTATTGTAACTAGAAAAGTTATTGGTGGCATTCAATAATGTATCCAAGTCAAATAATGGTAACTCTAAATGCGCTTGGCCTTCATTATTTTCATCTCTTGAATTATGATCCATGTATCCTGCAAAATGGTGAATAGAATAAAGGATTAAAGAATTGACAAACCTAAAATTTAGCCCATTTCCAAGTTTAGATCATTTCATTATTTCTAAAATCAAGCCGAGTCAATCCATTGCTTCTTTTTTTTTATTATTATTATTTTATAATCAGACAATATGTTGAAGTACTTTTTACTAATACATATGGTGATACAAACACTATGATTTGTTACTTACCTTTTCTCTTTAGTTGCTTCTTCCTTTTCTTGAGCACATACAAGGTCAGGACTAGACTTAAAAGAACTATTCCTGTAATTGATATAAAGATGATAATGACATGCTTTTTCTT
Organism: Vitis riparia; assembly: GCF_004353265.1. NCBI lineage: Eukaryota > Viridiplantae > Streptophyta > Magnoliopsida > Vitales > Vitaceae > Vitis > Vitis riparia. Next base: position 5,165,273 of record NC_048449.1, read on the forward strand.
CTTCTTGGAGCTGCTTTTTATGCTTGAAGAAGCTTCTTGACACAAAAGGAAAGAAATTAAGCAAGAAAGTCAGGAAATAAAATAGAAAAACCATAAATTCATATGAGTAGTAATCGTTGATCCAAATTATATTTGTGGTTTACAACCATGAAAGCAGAAGTTCAGGAACTGCAGTTGCCATAGGGTTTGAGGGCACAAATCAATTGGTGTATTGGTGTGTTATAGCATCTAGCTTACTATAGTTGAAATCTAAAAGAAAAATATTCCAACTTTTGAGTAGACCTCTGCTTTACACTCAAGTCTACAGAAAATAAGTATACTATTCCATGAAATAATGTGCTCGGTAGTTGGTCTCAAATTTTTCACATCAGCGATAATTGAGACAGAGGTAAAGCTTTAAGTCGCAAAATCAAGGGATAAAACTAGAGGCACGTATGCAAGGTGAACAACTGATTAAAAACCTTCGAATAAATATACCATGAAATTTGTATCAGATTGATGTTTCTCAGGCAAGAAAAAGAGAAGCTCATACCTAATTCTGATGCAGCCATCCTTACATAAAACTCTTGCCCGTTTTGAGTGAAGTCTCTGATATCAATCAAGTCACCAAACCAGAGCAAGCATCCACTTCCTCCTCCTCTGATATCCGAATTTGCATAAGAAGTGCAAGAGCAGTTCCTCAAGCACAGGGAAGCACATTCCTTAAGGTTCATGCTTTCATTAAACCAGGAGTTCCGCGTGTCTGGCAGTTTCACATCAGAGTACTTTACAAATCCATCACCCTTCTGACAATCCAGCGGAGTGCTTCGAATGCATCCATTTGACCAGTCTGCCATGTCCCAATTGCTTTGGAACTTTGGCCTAAATCCCTTCATGCACTCACATTTTGGAGATTCATCAATCTTACAGATTCCATATACCCCACATATTGCATAATCGTCACAGTCATCCCTCTGTGCAGTTGAATAAGGAATCCATTCATTTTTTTGATCAGTATATGTGAACCGCTGAGCTTTACCATCAGGAGTTAACACAAGCCTCATAATAACAGAGCTGTTAACTAGAGAATAAATAAAATATATCTCCTTTTCATTAGAAACAAAATGAAATGTATAAACTGAGTTGTTTGTTAATTGAGGTATTCCACTATATCGAACACCATCCCATGGTCCAGCACGAAACTCTACAGCTAAACCATTCCTCAATAATAGTTGTGGAAATCCACTTAGATCAATCCCATAAGTAAAATTACCTTTAGAAGGGTCATCAGCACTCTTCCACGATGACAGGTACCGATCCAGGCCTGTTACTCTATTCCTTCCAAGCTTCATGCCGGGAAGAAGAGTATCGCATGGGTAATCAAAACTCTGCCATAGGAAGTTTTCTGGATCACCATCATTACCATTTCTCATAACAAGATTTCCAGATTCCAAAAGCTGAGCGTTTGGATCCTGTGCAGAACGTGATGAACTAGAATTCCAAATAATTCCATTAGTATCGTTGACCAGAACAAGAGTTCCCTGCTGAGTGACCTTTAAAACTCCTGATGAATCAGTTAGTGGACTTTCTCTATTGGCAACCCATACCACTGTCCGAGGAGCCACTTTCTTGTACCATATCCCCAAGTATCGATTCTTGGAATTACCTGGACTGAAGAAACCCAATTCAAAGGTCCCGCCCGCTGAAGTGATGGTTTCACCAGCTCTAATGTGTTGATTTCTAGTTATGGTGTCAACTGCAGTGGAGATTCTTAAGAGGGAGAATGCATAGGAGAAGATGAACACAACTGTTGTAAGAGCATCCATAGGTGTTCCTAGATATAAAAAAAAAAAAAAGCCTAAGATTTTAGGTGCTTTCCAAGTCTCCGTATATTTTTCCTCGCCGCCAAAGATATGGCGTTGTGTTCGACTCGTATGCGTAGAGAAGAACATCACTTCCACATAGATGCCTATCCGTAGCATCCATCCAGTGGTCATCATTTCTCCTTCATCCAAATTCGATTTTTTCTAGACCATTTAAAATGTAGGTATTATTTTATCCCTTAAATCAAATATCCCAGCACGACCGATCTCACCTTTAGAAGAATTACAAGTAGAAGTGAAGAAGACCAATATCAGAATGACTGTTGGATTTTTTATAAGTGTAAGATAGTTTAAAAGAATTATTCGGAAACAAGAGTAGGAAAGAATATTTTCAAATCTACCCTAATTTTTATCCAAGTATGAAAAATAGAAATTAGATATGAAGTACATATAATCTCCTAAGAGACATTTTAAAAAATTCTTTAAAAACAAAATGTATAGGTTAAAATCGAAGAAACGATTTTTTTTGTATTATTATTTTGTTCAAAAATTTCATTTCTTGCAGCGAAGGTTTCTAAAAATTCTTTAAAAAAAAAAAAAATTAAACAAAAAGTCTAAAATTGTTTCTTGAAAAGTTGATTTTTTTTTTTTAAAGAAATTTTAAGGTTTCTTTAAAAAGAAAAAAGAAATAAGGGGAGTTCTTATTTTTAATAACATTTTAATTAATAATATATTTTCATAATAAAATTATTATAAATATATGTATCGTAAAATTAATTAATTTTGTGTTTATTAAATTTGATATATTATTTATAATTATAATATTTATAAAATTAAATTATATTTAGTATATGATATTAACAAAAATATTAATTTATATTAAGTTAGATATCAATAAAAAAAAATATTTTGGTCCTTATCACCAATTTTATCTCTAAATTAATTTAATTAACTATAACAACAAATAAAAACAAGTTTAATTGTATATTATTTTTTATAATATAAATAATAAATATTTTAATTTTAAAACTTTATCTATTACTTTCTTGTTCCTTTAAATTTCGTCTTAAAAACAAAAATCTATTATCAATTTTATTTTATTTGAGTTTTTAAAAAATAAATTAATCACCGATTTCCTTTTTTAGTTTATTAAATATTTTTTTACAACATGAATAATTTTGCTTTGTTTTAATTTTTAAATTAATTTTATTAGATAAACTTTAAAATTAAAAATATTATTTTTAATTTAAAATTTAACTATAAAAAATATAGAAAATAAATTAATTTTAAATTGATTGATAATCAAAAAATTATTTGTTTCATTTTAAATTGATTAATATTCAAAAAAGTATATCTCTTAATATTGAAATTTTTATTCAAAATTAATTTATTGAATAATAAATTAATTTACTTTTTTTATATTTTATTCCTTCTACGATTAAATTTTAAATTAAAGAATAATATTTCTAATTTTAAAACTTATCTAATAAAATTAATCTACAAATTAAAGTGAAATAAATTATTCATTTTGTAAAAATAAAATAAATAAATTCACTAAACTTAAAAAAAGAAATTGATAATAATTTTTTTTATAAACTCAATTTTCACATAAAATTGATAATAGTTTTTTTTTTTTTAATTGGAAAGTGAAAAGAACAAAACGTAATAGATAATATTTTAAAATTAAAATATTTATTATTTATCTTATAACTAAAAAGTAATATAAAACTAAATTAGTTTCTATTTATAGTTATAATTAATTAAATTAATTTAAAGATAAAATTGGAGATAAAGACCGAAATATTTGTTAATATCAAATACTAAACATAATTTATACTTTTATAAATGCTATTATTGATAAATAATATATCCCAATAATTATAATTATTTTTATATATTAAATTTAGCAAGATAAAATTAATTAATTTTAGAATACATATATTTATAATAATTATATTATTGCATAAATGCTACTTGTTTTCTTATTTTTAATTAATAATACAAAGCTACGGTCACTTAAAAATTGAGATGAAGATGAAAATATTTTTTTAATCAATATAAAATGATAAATATAATTATATTTTTATAAATATTATAACTATAAATAATATATCAATAATAATAAATATAAAATTAATTAATTTTACCATACATATATTTATAATAAATTTATTATTAAAATATATTATTAGTTAAAATGTTTTTAAAAATAATAAAACATGGAAAAAATTAATTTTTTGAAATTGAAAGAGACGATTTCTTCCCTTAATTTTATTTTATTTTTTAAGAAATCTTCTTTTATTCTTTTCTTTCTTTTAAACAATAATTTTTTTAAATAAATAAAAATCATCTTTTGAAGAAACGATTTTAACCTATAATTTTTTTAGAAATCGTCTCTTCCATAGATAATTTTTACATTTTTTTTAAAGAAAATAAATTGTGTTTTCAAGAGACGATTTTTACTTTCCTATCCAATCTCTCTTTTTTAATCGACAAAAACTACAATAGGTTTGAAAATATTTTTTCGACTAACTTAGTTTATGAATTATTTTTTTAAACTATCGTATCCTCATCAAAAATCCCTTTCCTAGCCAAAGTTTACAGGACAAGTCAGTCACAACTCACAGCCACAGGTAGGATTGAAAATAAAAATGCATGCAAGGAAAAATGAGGAGTAGCTTTCATGACTTGTCGAGATGTGCTAGGATAGCTTACCTTTAAACTGACTAACTGGCCCAAAAGACATGCCTGGCTATTGTTATTTAGATTCTCTAATTTGTTTTCCAACTTTGGAACTATCCTCACGCGACTTGTTATACCAGCTTTGGACTCAAATTTTTATGGGCATAAAGAATCATAGCTACCTTAGATATTGAAATCAAGCTTTGAGCAGAGTCGTCAGAACTACAAGGATCACAGCTCACACACTGATCATAATCAGAGCATCACAGCTCCTTTTCACTAAAAGACTTGGGAGCTTTGCATTATTTTCTTGGAATTGAAGTGTTTTGGGGTTCCACAAGACACGAACATGGAACAAAAGCCAAAAGTTGCTCTACTTTAGCAATTATGGGCCTACAGCTATCCAGTTCTACTGGACCTAAGTTGAACAATGAGAAGTTGTATCACAACACTGATATGTAAATAAATTAAGACAGTTTTTACATTGCCCCACTGATATGTATAGGAAAGCTTGTAAATGAGTTCTGAGATGCTTGCATGGGAGTATCGATCATGGCCTGCACATTCAATCAGCTTCTGGATTCTCAGATACTTATTGGGCCAGTTGTGTCGATGATGATCGAATGTCCACCAAAGGCTTCAATGTTTTTCTTGGTCTTAGCATTGTCTCATGGAGTTCACCCAAGCAAAGGTTGTTGCAAGATCCAACACTGTGTCTCGATGCAAAGCAATGGCTCATGCGGCAACAGAGCTGACCTGGTTACATGCCTTACTAAAAGACTTACAAATGCCTAGTTCTTCATGTCCTGTAATCTAGTGTGATAACATTGAGGTAGCTTGCATTGCTGCAAACCTAGCTGTGCATGCTTGTGCCAAGTACATCGAAGTAGGTGTCCATTTTGTATGTGACAGAGTGCTGCAGAAAGAGTTTTCAATATGTACCTACAAAAGATCAGGTAACTGGAATACTAACAAAGCCCTTGTCTGTAACCCAATTCATCGTCCTTAAGGTTGAGCTCAGTGTGAAGGTGTCCCCATTTCGCTTGAGGTGGCATGTTAGGCAGAATGTTCCAGAACAAAATTAGTTTCAGAGTTAGTTGAGGCTAACTTTAACAGTTCCATAGTTAGTTGAGGTTAGCTTTAGAATTAGATGAAAGATAGAATCAGTTGGAGTCTCCAACCAATTTGTAAACTTGTCTATATAAAGGAAAAGAGAGAAAGAAGAAACAGAGGTGAGTTGTATTTCTCTCATGCCGTGATGTTATCTCCTATGTTCTGCCCTGTTTTGCACTCTCAACATCTTATCTCCTGTGCTAAACTTCCTAACATGCCCAGATTCAACAGGCATGTTCTTGCATGCCTTATACAATGTATTTAACTGTAATCGAAAGATAAAGCAACAAAATGTTGAAGTTTTATGTGGACCAGTGCTACACTTCAGATAATAGGTGCTTTATATAAGAGAAACTGTTTCCCTCCTTGAAGTTTTATGTCAAATTTACTTTTCTTATGCAAGGCACCTAATTCTGATGCAGCCATCCTTATATAAAGCTCTTGCCCATTTTCAGCTATATCTACCAAATCAAATCAGTAGACCAGGTCAAACATCCACTTGTTTATATCTGAATCAGCATAAGGAGTATAAGTGCAGATGTTTGAGCCCCACCCAACACCCTTGAGGTTCATACTTGATTAAACCAGGAGTTCTGCCTGTATGGGAGTTCCATACCGGATTACTTTACAGCCTGTCACTTATCTGATGATTAGGTGGAGCAGTCCTTCCATTCACTCACATTTTGAAAGGCCTTGTGACAACTGAGCTATTAGCAAGCTCATGAGTGGATACAACTCACTAAAAACACCATTCCATTGTTAAGAGCACAATATCATAGCTGAGCGATTCCTCAGAATTAGTTGTGGAAAGCCATTCAGATCAAGCCAATATGTGAAATCCCCTATAGAAGGGTCATCTGTGCAATTCTATGATGATAGGAACCCATCCAGACCTGTGACTGTGTTTCTTCCAAATATAATGCCTTGCAGCAGAGTATTGCGTGGATAATCGTAACTCTGCCATGGGAAGTTGTCTGGATAACTGTCATCTCCAATTTTCATGACAATATTTTCAAATTCCAAAAGCTGAGCATTTGGACTTTCTGCATGAATGGATTATAATACGATGCTATTAGCAACACTGGGAATGGGGAATTTTCCTGGTCCATGACCTTTAAAATTCCCGATGAATTGCTGAGTGGGAATTATACCAGTCTCCATAGACACTTTCCTGTATCATATCCCAAAGTCTGAATTTGTAGAATCATCTAGGCTGATAAACCCCAGTATAAAGCTGCCAACAGCTCCAATGCTTACTTCACTATCTATAAAGTGCTTATTTACTGTTGACTTACATAGAACAAGACAATTTTAGTTGGTTGGCCATGATCGATCAATCATTTTCCCTGAATATATATTCTAGCATTAAGTGGCATATATTCCCTTCATATAAATAACAAAATCAATCCCAATTTGCAGCAAGAATCTATGTAAATCTCACATGTCAGCCCCATAAAATAATTAAGCACATTAGTTATTTGTTTTCGGTTTCACTATGATCTCTGTGAATTGTTTATATACACTCTTGTTCTTGATGCTAAAAGGTTAAAAGGTCATATTTTTCTTTTAAGTTTTTTTACTTTTTCGGACATGTTAAAATGGCAATCTCATTAAATGATTCCAGATAGAAACCAAAACCCTTTTTAGAAGAAATGAAATATCAACAAAACACCAAAAACAGAGTCAAGGTTTCCCCAACATGGTGCAAGTAATTAGTACTTTTTAAAAGAACAACTTTCTTATATGGACAACTTCTATTATGGAACTTATACCATGAATAACTATCATCATCCAGACAAAAAGCAACAACAAAGATTTATCACCTCATAACATCTTAGATGAGTCTTTTGTTAGGAGCTAAGTAGTGTGATTGTGAAAAGTTGCCAAAAGTAGTCGAAAGTTTAGCTTATATGGTCACAGGTCCAAAGACAACAAAACAACAACACGAAGCATCTTCTATCGAGCTTCCAACACCGTGATGGTGGGTTGATTACTAGACGAAGAATTTGCTTCCATCATATTCTTATCAGTGAAGAAACAAGGCTCTTTAGGCTGAGGTAATGCACCCTCACTACTCAACATCAAAACCACATAATGCATGTTTGGTCGATCCTCTGGGAAACGTTGCACACATAATAAACCCAAATTGATTGAGCGTAGCACTTCAGATAGATTGCAGGTATTCCCCATTGATGCATCAATAAATTCTGAAGACCTATCTTCTATAAAGAGTGCCCATGCCTAGACAGTTTAAAGGAGGATCAGCACTATTTTTAAATATTGAAATAAGGAAATATTACCTAATACTTACATGCCCAAGAAGATTAAGGTCGTGGTCTGGGTTGTTAAATCCTCTATTTCTCTTCCCACTTATAATCTCTAGAACCAAAACACCAAAGCTAAAAACATCGGATTTTGTGGAATACAATCCTTCACTTGCATACTCTGGAGACATATAACCTCTACAAGAAACCATTGAAAAAAAAAGGGTTAAATTTACAAGCAATGGAGATAAAGACTTTATACATATCACTAAATATACTTACAATGTTCCAACCACTCTTGTTGTGTTTGCTTCAGTTTCATTTCCTCCAAAAATTCTTGCTATTCCAAAGTCTGAAATTTTGGGTGTCATTTCATTATCTAGTAAAATGTTTTCTGCTTTGAGATCTCTATGGATTATCCTGAGTCTAGAATCTTGATGAAGGTAAAGCAAGCCTCGAGCAATCCCATTGATAATGAGGAAGCGCCTAGGCCAATCTAGTACTCCACTTCGCATCTGATCTGCCCATTTTTTTTTATCATTCAAGTTAACTCATTGTACTACATGGATTATTGAAAATAAATGGGAAATATTTCAATAAACAAATTATTACAAATTCCATGAGAGTTGTTCATAGCAATGACACATAAAAATAAAAAGTGAGTATACTTGAAACTCATTCTCAATGATTAAAGAACACTATCAAGGAGACAGAAATGGATCATAATGGATCTTAATGGTAGGGTTCCAAACCCCTAGCTTTTCAAATAAGAGTCAAAATGTTAGAGAAAATGGAAATACAAAAGATTTTCTAGATAAATGCATCTATGCTTTATCTTGTTCCCAAGAATTTTCTTTGCGATCGGTTAAATGCATTGTAAATAAAGAATTTCCCAAGCATGGATAGGAGATGAGAAAGAAAAGAGAAGTCACTCGACTAGACAAACAAACTATATAGTGGTTTTATAGAGACAAACCAAAAATGAAACGGTCCAAGCTTTTGTTGGGCATGTATTCATAGATCAGCATCCTTTCTCGGCCTTGAATGCAACATCCAAGAAGCTTTACAAGATTTCGATGTTGAAGTTTTGCAATGGATTCAACTTCATTTTTGAACTCTTTTAATCCTTGTCTAGAAGTTTTTGACAGCATCTTCACTGCTATTTCTTGTCCTTCTTGCAATATTCCCTGAAAATATCATTCTTTTTATTTTGAAAGCTTTACAAATTAGGTGAAACTTCTCAATATTTAAAATGAGGAGTCCTAAACAAACTAGTGACTCAAAAATATTGACACATATACTGGCTACAAGACATTACAACATATAGCGGCCTTGATACTTGTTGCTTCATTTAGATTCTATGAGGATTGGGAACATTAACTACTTCTCAAGATGCTTAGTTGTATCTCTATTGTGTGTTATTAAATTGTAAGTTGTCTTTTGCTAAAAAAGTAGAGTATACCCTTACCTTATACACAGGTCCAAAACCACCCTCTCCAAGCTTATTATCTCTAGAAAAGTTATTAGTGGCATTCAATAATATATCCAAGTCAAATAATGGTAACTCTAGATGCTCATGGCCTTCATCTCCTAAATTGTGTTCCATGTATCCTACAAAATGGAAAAAGGAATGAAGAATTAAAAGGATGCATGAATCATATAGACAAAAAACTTGAACTTAACCCATTTCAAAGCCTACATCATTTCATCATTTATCAAACCAAGCCAGGTCAATCCCTTGCTCCTTTTTTTATTAATACATAATCAAACGTGTGGAAGTACTTTATAGAGATACAAGCACTATGATTTGTTACTTACTTTTTCTCTTTAGCTGCTTCTTCCTCTTCTTCAACATATACAAGGTCAGGACTAGACTTAAAAGAACTATTCCAGTAATTGATATAGAGATGACAATGACCTGCTTTTGCTTCTTCTTGGAGCTGCTATTTGTGCTTGAAAAAGCATCTTGACACAGATGGAAAGAAATTAAGCAAGAAAGCCAGGCAATAAATAGAAAAACTATAAATTCCTATGAGTAGCAACTGCTGATCCTAAATATATTTGAAGTTTACGACCATGAAAGCAGGAGTTCAAGGAACTGCAGTTGCCATAGGATTTTAAGGCACAAGTCAGTTGTTGTGTTCATGTGTTCTAGCATCTAGCTCACTATAATTGAAATCTAAAAGAAAAAATTTCAAACTTTTGAGTGGACCTCTGCTTTTACACTCTAGTCTTCATAAAATAAGCATGCTATTCCAGGAAATAATGTGCTTGGTAGTTGGTCTCAGATTTTTCACATCAGCAATAACTGAGACAGAGGTCAAGCTTTAAGTCGCAAAATCAAGGGATGAAACTAGAGGCATGTATGCAAGGTGTGCAACTGATTAAAAACCTTTGAATAAATATACGATGGAATTTGTATCAGATTTATGTTTCTCAGGTAAGAAAAAGAAAAGTTCATACCTAAGTCTGCTGCAGCCATCCTTGCATAAAACTCTTGCCCATTTTGAGTAAAGTCTCTGATGTCAATCAATTCACCAAACCAGAGCAAGCATCCGCTTCCTCCTCCTCTGATATCTGAATTTCCATAAGCAGTGCAAGAGCAGTTCCTCAAGCAGAGGGAAGCACATTCCTTAAGGTTCATGCTTTCATTAAACGAGGAGTTCCGCGTGTCTGGCAGTTTCACACCAGATAACTTTACAAATCCATCCGTCTGACAATCCAGTGGAGTGCTTCGAACGCATCCATTTGACCAGTCTGCCATGTCCCAATTGATTTGGAACTTTGGCCTAAATCCTTTCATACAGTCACATGTTTGAGATTGGGCAGTCTTACAGATTCCATATCCTCCACATAATGCATAATTGTCACAGTGATCCCTCTGTGCAGTTGTGTAAAGAGTCCATTCATTTTTTTTATCAGTCCATGTAGACCTTCGTGAATAACCATCAGGAGTTAACACAAGCCTCATCATAACAGAGCTGTCAACAAGAGAATAAGAAAAATATATCTCCTTGTCATTAGAAACAAAATGAAATTTAGTAACTGAGTTTTCTATTACTTGAGGTAGTCCGCTAAATCCAACTCCATTCCATGGTCCAGCACGAAACTCTACAGCTAAACCATTCCTCAATAATAGTTGTGGAAATCCACTTAGATCAATCCCATAAGTAAAATTACCTTTAGAAGGGTCATCAGCACTCGTCCATGATGACAGGTACCGATCCAGGCCTGTTACTCTGTTCCATCCAAACTTCATGCCTGGTAGAAGAGTATCGCCTGGATAATCAGAACTCTGCCATAGGAAGTTTTCTGGGTCACTATCATTGCCATTTCTCATAACAAGATTTCCAGATTCCAAAAGCTGAGCGTTTGGATCCAGTGCAGAACGCGATGAATTAGAATTCCAAAGAATTCCATTAGTACCGTTGACCACAACAAGAATTCCCTGCTGAGTGACCTTTAAAACTCCTGATGAATCAGTTAGTGGACTTTCTCTATTGGCAACCCATACCACCGTCCGAGGAGCCACTTTCTTGTACCATATCCCCAAGTATCGATTCTTGGAATTACCTGGACTGAAGAAACCCAATTCAAAGGTCCCACCCGTTGAAGTGATGGTCTCACCATCTCTAATGGGTTGATTTACAGTTATGGTGTCTACTGCAGCAGAGATTCTTAAGAGGGAGAATACATAGAAGAAGATGAATACAGCTGTTGTAAGAGCATCCATTGTTGTTCCCAGATAAAAAATAAAAATAAAAAGCCTAAGATTTTAGATGCTTTCCAAATCTCCGTATATTTTCCCTTCCCACCTAAGTTTGACATTGTGTTTGACATGTATGACCTAGAGAAGAACATCACCTCCACATTCATACCTATCAGTAACATCCATCGTTGGACTAATTATCCAATGGCCATCATCTTCTCCAACATCCAAATTTGTTTTGTCTATACCTCTTAAAATGGACGGGGTATTAGTTTATCCCTTTAAATCAAAGATCCCATATTACAGCATTGAATGACCAAATCTGACCTTTTCTTTAAAGCTATATTTGGTTCTAAAAAGTACTAAGAAAATAAATAAAAAATATTTTAAAAAATGATTTTTTCGATTTCACTATGAAAAGTATAAAAATAAATCAAATATAATTAAAATTAATTAAAAATTTATGCATCTTAAAATTATTTCATTTTTATATAATGGAGAAAAGTAAGTGAATGAATTTAAAAGAGTATATAAAAATAATTTATAAATTTTGAATCTTTTTTTCCTCAAATTTTCCGGAACCAAATATAAGCTAAAAGAATTGCAAGTAGAAGTAAAGAAGACCAAGAATAGAATCAACTGTTGTAGCAACCCTCTTTCCTTTCCAAAGTTTACAGGACAGGTGATCAGTTAGAACTCACAGCAACTGGTAGGATTGAAAATAAAAAGTCATACAGGGTGTACCCTTCATGACCTGTCATGACGTGCCAGGAAGACTTTTGGACTGACTACCTGGCCCACGAGATGCCCGCTGGCTACCGTTCTTTGGACTCTCTAATTTTATTTTTTTTTCCCAACATTGGAACCATCCTCACGTAACTTGTTACCAGCATTGGATCAAATTTATATGGGTGTATAGACTAGTGTACACCTTAGATATTGGACTGAAAATATCTAAGGTATGATATTTTCATGACTTGTCATGATGAGTAGGAAGACTTTTGGATTGACTAACTGACCCAAAAGATGCCCGCTGGCTACCGTTATTTGGATTCTCTAATTTTTTTTCCAACATTGGAACTATCCTCACGTAACTTGTTACCAGCATTGGATCAAATTTATATGGATGTATTGACTTGTGTACACCTTAGATATTGAAATCAAGCTTTGAGCAAAGTCATCACCATATGTCGGACCTGCAAGGAAGTTGGCTATGCTCCAGGTATAAAAATCGAAAAGGGTAAGAAAGGCAGTTTGATTCTCTCCATCACCCTCCTCTTAATTAGAGTGTTAAAATTCAAGTCCCTATTATTGTATTATTCCTAGAGTTTGCTTAGGAACATGAGCAATGAGGTGTAAAATATATGTAATTACTGATATATCAGTACTTTAATTTTATGAATATATCGGAGATATATCAACGGATATTTAAAAAAAAAATATCGATAGACCTAAAATTGATTAAAATTCATAAAAATATAATAAAAACTTCATAAAAAATATAATTAGAAGTACAATAGACATTTTAAAGTTATTTTGTTAAAAAATTTGTTATGCATATGATATGATTTATTATATTTGATAATAATATTATATGTATGAATAAAAAATATGTATTTTATAAGTGTATATTTATTATTAAATTATATCAAATATTATTTTATAACAATATTGTATTATTTGATTATAATATATCTAATTTTAAAATATATTTAATATTAAAATTAAGATCCATTTAATTTAATTATATTAAATGATATAAAATAAATTATGATATGTGTATAATTTTTTAATATTTAATAATCTATTAATAATATTGAAAACACTATAAAAAAAAATTATGATAATAATTTTTATATTTTTTGTAATCAATTAAATAAAATAATTTTCATTTAATCATAGGTGAAATATAATTACCAAGGAGTAAACTTTCCTTGACTATAAAAATCAAAGGCAAGCATTTTTTTTTTAGCTTGATTGGAGCAGGCATTGTTTTTGGGAAGCTTTGACTAGATTAGGAGCGCCCTTTTTTTTGTTTTTTTGTTTGGAGAGCTTTGACGGGAGCGATTGGAGCAGGCGCAGTTTTTGAGAGGTTTGACTAGAGCAGGGGGAATCAATTTTTTTGGGAAAATGGGTAAAAAAATCTCCAAAATATCAATTATAAAGTGTCGTCTTAATCGATTTTCCAAATAAATCGCTAATCGGCTATCACCGAAATTTCAGCGATTTTTCGTCAAAATTTACACATTTTTTTTTTTGATATACCGCCTCTCCAACATATTAACCTCCATTTGGCTTCACTGCTCGTCGAAATCCAAAATTACAGAGAAATTTCGCCAAAAAAAACAAAATTTTCATCCCAATTGTATGGACCCCGCATTTTGCTCGATGTGTTCCTACTCGATGGCAAAACTTGTTTTTTATTTATTTGTGAAAAAATGATTTTTAAACAAAAAAAACTTTGGAATCGTCACTTATTTTAATTTTTTTTTTAAGGGAAAACAAAATAACAAAAAAAAAACTCTAAATATGACTCCTGAAGGAAAAATAGGCCTATAAAAAACCAAAGTCGGGTTTGTGGGTCAAGTTACCTATTGGGAATGTACGGTGATGAACCGTAACACCCTTCTAAGCCCATATATATACGGTCTCTAAACAAATTAAGGGAATTGTAGCAATTAATTAATTAATTATGAATACCAAAAACAATAATCAAGAAAATAAGTATATACAAGTTATAGTGAAAATCAATATACCTAAAAATAATGATGAAATCTAAGTACAAAAATACACAAAATAAATAATGAGAGAATTATGCAAAATGATTTATTAAACTAACAAAAGATATTAAAAAAAATAGTTTTCAAAAAATTTCAAAGGATTTTATTAAAAATGATTTTGAATTAATAATTTCAATTTATTTATTTACAAAAAAGAATCAATTTATTTTTTCAATTTTATTTGTATTCAATTTTCAAAAAAGTTATTTACACTTATTGTATCAAAAGAATTTATTACAAAACTTCAATTTGGGTACAAAAATTATTTTAACTTGCTTTTACTAGAAAATAATGAATTTATAGAATTTTATTTACATAAGTATTTTCATTTATTTTCATTTAAAAAAAAAAGTGATTTCTACAAATTATTTAAAAAGACATAACTTTATTTGCAAAAGAAATTTTAATTAAAAAGAAAAATAAATAAATCCTCTATTTCTAAAAAAAGAAAAAGAATTCATTTAAAAAAATATTTTTTGGACAATTTTATTAAAAATTAATTTTTGGAAAAACTTTATTTACAAAACAATTTTTGGACAATTTTTATTAAACAAAGAAACTTTTGGACAATTCTATTAAAAACAAATTTTCAAATTCTATTAAAAACAATTCTTTTGGATTTTTCTAAATATATTTTTCTAAATTTTTATAAATAAATAAAAAATTCTTTTATTAAGAAGAATATTTTAAAATTATTATTTTATTATAATATATTTATTGAATATATACAAACGAATATTTACAAGAACTAATAAAAATAAAATCAAATAAAAGTGAAAAATAAAGTATTATAGACCCTTGTTTTGGTCTATATGCATTTGGAGATTTTTGGGGCAGCATAGGTATTTGGAGGATTTTTGGGCAGCATGCATGAAAGATAGGGGAAGTGGGTTTTCTTTTTTGGAATGAGGAAAATACATATTTTTTAAAGGGAGTGGGTGAGTTGGAAATGATGGGAAAGGACGGGCAGCAGCGGGGAAAATGAAAAAATCTAGAGAGGGAAAATCAAGAGAGGGGCAAGTTTTTTTTTTTGTGGGGGGTGGGGGGGGGGGGGGGGGGGAAGGAAAAGAGACGGAGGGGAAAAACGGGCAGCAGCTGGGAGGTTTTTTTTTTAAGAAAAAATATGGGTACAAGAGAGGAAACCGGGCACCAAATAGACCTTTTCTTCAATCTCTCGTCCTCTCTCTTTGTTTTCCATCTCCGGGTAATTTCTTTTCTCCATTCTATGCTTGTTTTTTTTTAACTCCTTTTCTAAGCTCATTGATGGATATATAGGGTGAGGATGATATGAGTTTATTTTGGTTCTTATTATTGGAGCTTTGTTCTACCATCTTCACCGCCAACCTGCCACCACCGATCCTCAACCCGGAAATTTTTTTTAAAAAAAAGAGTAAAACCATCTTTTGATCTTTGGGTGGATATTTTAGGCAGTGGGTTTTGTTGTTGGGCTCCCAAGGCACTGACTTGTAGGCTTAAGTTTGTTTTTGTGGGTTTTAAGTCATTTTCTTTTAATTTAGGCTTGTTGATAATGTTTGTTTGGGCCTCCTATGCTTGGGCTTAAGTTTGTTCTTGTGGGCCTTAAGCCCTTTTCTTCTAGTTTAGGCTTGTTGGTAATGTTTGTTTGAGCCTCCTATGTTTGGGCTTAAGTTTGTTCTTGTGGGCCTTAAGCCCTTTTCTTCTAGTTTAGGCTTGTTGGTAATGTTTGTTTGGGCCTCCTATGATTGGGCTTCACTATAGGCTTCTTAGCATGTTGTTTTTCTTTTTCATGATACAAATGTGACTTTTTATAAAAATTCCATCATGAAGTAACCTTTCAAAATCCACTTTCTCTTTATATATTCCAATCTCCAAATCCTTTTCCAAAATTCCGTTTTCTAAATTTAAATTCCAATTTCTGAAATTCCAATTTTCACTTTAATTTATTTAATCATTATTTTATTCATTTATTTATTTACTTACTTTTAAAAAATTCAACCTTTAAATAACTTCCAAAATTCTCATTCTTAAATTCAATTTCCAAAACTCCAATTTCTTTCAAAAATTAATTTTTAAAACTCCATTTCTTAAATTTAATTTTTTTTAAAAAAATTCCAAACTCTCAAATAACTTTTAAAATTCCAATTTATTTCAAATTTAATTTTCAAAACTCCAATTCTTAAATTTAATTTTCAAAATTCAAATTCTCATAATTTTCAAAATTCAAATTTATTTCAAATTTAATTTCTAAAACTTAAATTCTTAAATTTAACTTTCACAATTTTTACTTCTCAAATAATTTTAAGATTTTCAATTTCTTTCAAATTTAATTTCCAAAATTCCAATTCTTAAATTCAATTCCCAATACTCCAATTTTCAAATAAATTTCAAGAAAATCTAGTTTTCTCTCCAACTGTTTTAATTCCATTCGGGTTTCAAATAATCTTCTATTCCTCTCGACTTTACATAAGCATGAATGTAATTTTCATAATTCCAAATTAATGGAATTTGTGAGATTAATTTATGCAAGATGGATTGGGCTTTGGTGGGGGCCCTACACGCATGATTTCATGATCGATTGGAGGATTGATTGATTTGATTGCTATATGTGATTGATTTACACTATTCTATGATACACACACGATTATTTTGTGTTTAATTACTAACATTTGTTTTCGTTGAAGTAAACCAGTTCATCACTCAGGTACATTATTTGCCTATCCTATTCATTCAATTATTTTGTTTTGAGTGATATTCCTTCAGTATTCATGCTCGATTAATTAATTGTCATGATTACTCCATTTTATTAGTAGAGACTCGTTTTTAGGGACTTAGGAGGGTGCTACGGTTTTTACTATACCTTCCTGATAAGTAACCTGACCCCCGAACCCGATCCGGTTTTTCGCAGATCACCTTTTCCAAAATAAGGAGTCACACTTAAGGTTTTATTTCTTATTTTGTTTACCCTTTAAAAATAAAACAAAAATAGGTGGCGACTCCAAGTCAATTTTTTTTCAACCAAATAAATGAATCAATTTTTCAAAAATAAAAATCGAGCTCGCCATCGAGTGGGAAACGCATGAGCCGAAATGCGGGGTCCACAAATATGTACCCAAATAAGCCTACAACAAGCTCAATGTCTTTTTATAGCTTTTTCAATCTCACTTTCTTCCATAAAATTTCATACTCCACGTGTCAAAAATTTGTACTTAGCCAATAGAATTACAAAATAGGTTCATGCAAAAATAAAAATAACACAAATGTAAATATCCAAAAATATGTCGAGTCCAAAATAATTATTCAAACCCAAATTTAAACTTCAAATTAGTCCAATAAATTTCACCAATTAAAAATGAATCTAAATCAACAAATATAACCCAACTCATAGGCCCTAATCCAAAATTTTTGAATTAATAACTAAAATATAAGTTCAATTAATCAAACCCAAAACATGATAAATTAAAATAAATTTCATTAATATCTCATCATTCAAACCTAATTTTATATACAAACCTAAATCCACAACCAAAATCAACCTAATTTAATATGTAAACTCACATCCAAAATATACTACAATATTATATCATATCCAAATTAAATAATTCAAATGAGCACAACCATATAAAAAATATCAACTAATCTAACCCAAATTAACAAATTCCAAATTAATTCACCAACAATAAATAATCTCAATTTTCATATTAATTTACCAACAACAAATTAACATAAATTCCATATTAATTAACAAAGCTCAAACATAAAGCCTACAAATAAACATAAATGCACAAACCCAATTTCAACAACAATTATTATTAAAATCAAATCAAGAAAAATAAAGAAAAAAATAGTAATAATAATACTAATACTAATAATAATAATAATAATAATAATAATAATAATAATGGAAAATGAGTGTGATGGGAAAGTGAGGAAATAAGAAAAAATGGGAGGAGGTCGCCAGTGGCGACTAGCCGATGACCCTACTGACAACAGTGAGGGTTGATGGGTTTTTGGGAAACAAAATAAAATAAAAATAAAAATAAAAATAAAAATAAAAAATAGAATGTGAGGAAGAAAATGGGGATGGAAGGATGCCAGAAAAGGTGTCGGCAGGAATGGGTGTTGGGGTGGAGAGCCACAGGGAGAAGAAAAAAAATGCAAGAAAAAATGGGTACCCACCTGTGTGAGAGAAGAAAAAGAAAAAAATAGGGAGAAGAGATGGGTTGCCGACTGGGAATGACAGTCGTGGAAAGAAGAGAAGTGGAGGAAGAAGAGCAAGAATGGAGAGGAAATGGTGGAAAAAAAAATGGGAAGCCGGCCCACAGTGTGGGAGTTGGTGTTGGGAAAAAAAAAAAAGATGAAGAAGAATGGGGAAAATGGGGGAGCCGGCCACGTGAGGGTTGAGAGAGAGCAAAGAATCCAGAAGAATGGGGAAGAAGAAGAAAAAGAATAAATGGAGAAAAAATAATAAAAATAAAATAAAAATAGAGGAAATAAGGGTATGGTCGTGAGATGAGGGGTATAGGAGGAGAGAGAGAGAATGGACGGGGTAGTTGGGGGAAGGTAGGAAGAGAGAAAAGAAAGAAAAGAAAGAAAAAAATAAAATAAAAATATAATATAATATAATAATAATAATAATAATAATAATAATAATAATAATAATAATAATAATAATAATAATAAATAAAACAATATACAAAATAATAAAAACTATGAATTAAATGGTGAGTGAGTAAAAAAAAAAACACATGTAATCGGGATTTAAAATCTAATGACAAAATTGAGCTCAAAATTAATGTAGAAATAAAATTGAGACAAATTTTGGGGTCTACAAATTGGTTTCTTCCTTCATCCATTACATTTGATAGCTACTTCCCTCATACTCTCTTTTCTTGCAAGCGAAACTCCATTCAAATATTTGGAAGACATCAATGTAAAAACATAGCATTTTATTCTCTTGAATTTTCATCACTTTTATGGTACCAAAGCAGTGGGCTCTCATGAGCAATCCATTTTTTTCATGTGTGTCCTTCAAATAGCCTCATTAAAAACCACGGTTGTAAGCACCTCTTCTGTTGTTGTGGAAAATGTTGGAACTGCCAATCCCAACAAGTTAATCTCTATCAATGCCACTGTATAATTGTTGTTGAAACTTTCTCCCAATAATTATCCATTTTTGTGCAATTTCACTCATTACTAATATGATGTGATCTGCTAGGGTATCTTGAGGGAATGTTTCATTATCCACTGGCAATCTTTGCATTACTTTCCTATGTGCGCCATTATATCTCTCATCTTTGTTGCCACAATATCTAATTAAGCATGGACCGAGTTGACAACCTTGTGTGTCAATCGATCTAAAATCCGAATCGTGAATCATAAGGACAAGCTTACCTTTGCAAATAAAGGAGGCAAAATTGTTACCAAGTACATGCATATAGTGCACAATGGATGGATTTGCTCTTGTCAATGTTTATATTAATGATGATGATCTCCAACTTCATGTTCTTCGTGATCTTAGGAAGGAGTGCAAAGATGTTTGCACTATAGTTTGAAATCGTAGATTCTCATGGCCTTTGAAGAGTTTCATGATGCATTGATTGAATATGAAAGCTCCCTTAAAGGAAAAGAAGCTCACTCAAGCAACTCATCTTTCACTACCAATTACTCTAAAAGATAAAGGCAGCCCACCAATCCCTGATCCAAGGGATTATACAACAAAGTTGGTGAATCTAAAGGCACCATGAACCCAACTTCTGATCGTGGGCATAGACATCAAAACTGCAATAAGAACTACTTCAAGCCTCAATCTAATATGGTGTGTCAATTATGACAAACCTAGTCACAATGTCAAACACTACTATTGAATTTGAGGGTATTTACTTAAAGCATCATTAGCAATTATGGGCCTACAGCTATCCAGTTCTACTGGACCTAAGTTGAACAATGAGAAGTTGTATCACAACACCGTAGGGGCATTATGATATATCACAATTACTTGACTAGAAATATCTTACATTGTAAATAAATTAAGGTGGTATTTGTTCTTTTACTTAATTTTAAATAGAACCTTAATGTTTAATAGTGTTAAATATTAGGTTGTTTGTTTTTAAAGTATTTTATTTCTATTAAGTATTACAAAGTAAATATATAAAGGAAAAAAGAGAAAGAAGAAACAGAGGTGAGTTGTATTTCTCTCATGCCGTGATGTTATCTCCTATGTTCTGCCCTGTTTTGCACTCTCAACATCTTATCTCCTGTGCTAAACATGCCCAGATTCAAGAGGCATGTTCTTCCATGCATTATACAACATATTAACTGTAATCGAAAGATAAAGCAACAAAATGTTGGAAGTTTTATGTGGACCAGTGCTACACTTCAGATAATAGGTGCTTTATATAAGAGAAACTGTTTCCCTCCTTGAAGTTTTATGTCAAATTTACTTTTCTTATTAAGGCACCTAATTCTGATGCAGCCATCCTTATATAAAGCTCTTGCCCATTTTCAGCTATATCTACCAAATCAAATCAGTAGACCAGGTCAAACATCCACTTGTTTATATCTGAATCAGCATAAGGAGTATAAGTGCAGATGTTTGAGCCCCACCCAACACCCTTGAGGTTCATACTTTGATTAAACCAGGAGTTCTGCCTGTCTGGGAGCTTCATACCGGATTACTTTACAACCTGTCACTTATCTGATGATTAGGTGGAGTAGTCCTTCCATTCACTCACATTTTGAAAGGCCTTGTGACAACTGAGCTATTAGCAAGCTCATGAGTGGATACAACTCACTAAAAACACCATTCCATTGTTAAGAGCACAATATCATAGCTGAGCGATTCCTCAGAATTAGTTGTGGAAAGCCATTCAGATCAAGCCAATATGTGAAATCCCTTATAGAAGGGTCATCTGTGCAATTCTATGATGATAGGAACCCATCCAGACCTGTGACTGTGTTTCTTCCAAATATAATGCCTTGCAGCAGAGTATTGCGTGGATGATCGTAACTCTGCCATGGGAAGTTGTCTGGATAACTGTCATCTCCAATTTTCATGACAATATTTTCAAATTCCAAAAGCTGAGCATTTGGACTTTCTGCATGAATGGATTATAATACGATGCTATTAGCAACACTGGGAATGGAGAATTTTTCCTGGTCCATGACCTTTAAAATTCCCGATGAATTGCTGAGTGGGAATTATACCAGTCTCCATAGACACTTTCCTGTATCATATCCCAAAGTCTGAATTTGTAGAATCATCTAGGCTGACAAACCCCAGTATAAAGCTGCCAACAGCTCCAATGCTTACCTCACTAGCTATAAAGTGCTTATTTACTGTTAACTTACAAACAACAAGACAATTTTAGTTGGTTGGCCATGATTGATCAATCATTTTCCCTGAATATATATTATAGCATTAAGTGGCATGTATTCCCTTCATATAAATAACAAAATCAATCCCAATTTGCAGCAAGAATCTATGTAAATCTCACATGTCAGTCCCACAAAATAATTAAGCACATTAGTTATTTGTTTTCGGTTTCACTATGATTTCTGTGAATTGTTTATATACATAACCTCTTGTTCTTGATGCTAAAAGGTTAAAAGGTAATATTTTTCTTTTTAGTTTTTTTACTTTTTCGGACATGTTAAAATGGCAATCTCATTAAATGATTCCAGAGAGAAACCAAAACCCTTTTTAGAAGAAATGAAATATCAACAAAACACCAAAAACAGAGTCAAGGTTTCCCCAACATGGTGCAAGTAATTAGTACTTTTGAAAAGAACAGCTTTCTTATATGGACAACTTCTATTATGGAACTTATACCATGAATAACTATCATCATCCAGACAAAAAGCAACGACAAAGATTTATCACCTCATAACATCTTAGATGAGTCTTTTGTTAGGAGCTAAGTAGTGTGATTGTGAAAAGTTGCCAAAAGTAGTCGAAAGTTTAGCTTATATGGTCACAGGTCCAAAGACAACAAAACAACAACATGAAGCATCTTCTATCGAGCTTCCAACACCATGATGGTGGGTTGATTACTAGACGAAGAATTTGCTTCCATCATATTCTTATTAGTGAAGAAACAAGGCTCTTTGGGCTGAGGTAATGCACCCTCACTACTCAACATCAAAACCACATAATGCATGTTTGGTCGATCCTCTGGGAAACGTTGCACACATAATAGACCCAAATTGATTGAGCGTAGCACTTCAGATAGATTGCAGGAATTCCCCATTGATGCATCAATAAATTCTGAAGACCTATCTTCTATAAAGAGTGCCCATGCCTAGACAGTTTAAAGGAGGATCAGCACTATTTTTAAATATTGAAATAAGGAAATATTACCTAATACTTACATGCCCAAGAAGATTAAGGTCGTGGTCTGGGTTGTTAAATCCTTTATTTCTCTTCCCACTTATAATCTCTAGAACCAAAACACCAAAGCTAAAAACATCGGATTTTGTGGAATACAGTCCTTCACTTGCATACTCTGGAGACATATAACCTCTGCAAGAAACCGTTGAAAAAAAAAGGGTTAAATTTACAAGCAATGGAGATAAAGACTTTATACATATCACTAAATATACTTACAATGTTCCAACCACTCTCGTTGTGTTTGCTTCAGTTTCATTTCCTCCAAAAATTCTTGTTATTCCAAAGTCTGAAATTTTGGGTGTCATTTCATTATCTAGTAAAATGTTTTCTGCTTTGAGATCTCTATGGATTATCCTGAGTCTAGAATCTTGATGAAGGTAAAGCAAGCCTCGAGCAATCCCATTGATAATGAGGAAGCACCTAGGCCAATCTAGTACTCCACTTCGCATCTGATCTACCCATTTTTTTATCATTCAAGTTAACTCATTGTACTATATGGATTATTGAAAACAAATGGGAAATATTTCAAGAAACAAATTATTACAAATTCCATGAGAGTTGTTCATAGCAATGACACATAAAAATAAAAAGTGAGTATACCTGAAACTCATTCTCAATGATTAAAGAACACTATCAAGGAGACAGAAATGGATCATAATGGATCTTAATGGTAGGGTTCCAAACCCCTAGCTTTTCAAATAAGAGTCAAAATGTTAGAGAAAATGGAAATACAAAAGATTTTCTAGATAAATGCATCTATGCTTTATCTTGTTCCCAAGAATTTTCTTTGCGATCAGTTAAATGCATTGTAAATAAAGAATTTCCCAAGCATGGATAGGAGATGAGAAAGAAAAGAGAAGTCACTCGACTAAACAAACAAACTATATAGTGGTTTTATAGAGACAAACCAAAAATGAAACGGTCCAAGCTTTTGTTGGGCATGTATTCATAGATCAGCATCCTTTCTCGGCCTTGAATGCAACATCCAAGAAGCTTTACAAGATTTCGATGTTGAAGTTTTGCAATGGATTCAACTTCATTTTTGAACTCTTTTAATCCTTGTCTAGAAGTTTTTGACAGCATCTTCACTACTATTTCTTGTCCTTTTTGCAATATTCCCTGAAAATATCATTCTTTTTATTTTGAAAGCTTTACAAATTAGGTGAAACTTCTCAATATTTAAAATGAGGAGTCCTAAACAAACTAGTGACTCAAAAATATTGACACATATACTGGCCACAAGACATTACAACATATAGCGGCCTTGATACTTGTTGCTTCATTTAGATTCTATGAGGATTGGGAACATTAACTACTTCTCAAGATGCTTAGTTGTATCTCTGTTGTGTGTTATTAAATTGTAAGTTGTCTTCTGCTAAAAAAGTAGAGTATACCCTTACCTTATACACAGGTCCAAAACCACCCTCTCCAAGCTTATTATCTCTAAAAAAGTTATTAGTGGCATTCAATAATATATCCAAGTCAAATAATGGTAACTCTAGATGCTCATGGCCTTCATCTCCTAAATTGTGTTCCATGTATCCTACAAAATGGAAAAAGGAATGAAGAATTAAAAGGATGCATGAATCATATAGACAAAAAACTTGAACTTAACCCATTTCAAAGCCTACATCATTTCATCATTTATCAAACCAAGCCAGGTCAATCCCTTGCTCCTTTTTTGATTAATACATAATCAAACGTGTGGAAGTACTTTATAGAGATACAAGCACTATGATTTGTTACTTACTTTTTCTCTTTAGCTGCTTCTTCCTCTTCTTCAGCATATACAAGGTCAGGACTAGACTTAAAAGAACTATTCCGGTAATTGATATAGAGATGACAATGACCTGCTTTTGCTTCTTCTTGGAGCTGCTATTTGTGCTTGAAAAAGCATCTTGACACAGATGGAAAGAAATTAAGCAAGAAAGCCAGG
Source organism: Vitis riparia (assembly GCF_004353265.1). NCBI lineage: Eukaryota > Viridiplantae > Streptophyta > Magnoliopsida > Vitales > Vitaceae > Vitis > Vitis riparia. The sequence goes on from NC_048449.1 coordinate 5,189,924, forward strand.
CAATAAAATAGAAAAACTATAAATTCCTATGAGTAGCAACTTTTGATCCTAAATATATTTGAAGTTTACGACCATGAAAGCAGGAGTTCAAGGAACTGCAGTTGCCATAGGATTTTAAGGCACAAGTCAGTTGTTGTGTTCATGTGTTCTAGCATCTAGCTCACTATAATTGAAATCTAAAAGAAAAAATTTCAAACTTTTGAGTGGACCTCTGCTTTTACACTCTAGTCTTCAGAAAATAAGCTATTCCAGGAAATAATGTGCTTGGTGGTTGGTCTCAGATTTTTCACATCAGCAATAACTGAGACAGAGGTCAAGCTTTTAAGTTGCAAAATCAAGGGATGAAACTTAGAGGCATGTATGCAAGGTGTGCAACTGATTAAAAACCTTTGAATAAATATACGATGGAATTTGTATTAGATTTATGTTTCTCAGGTAAGAAAAAGAAAAGTTCATACCTAAGTCTGCTGCAGCCATCCTTGCATAAAACTCTTGCCCATTTTGAGTAAAGTCTCTGATGTCAATCAATTCACCAAACCAGAGCAAGCATCCGCTTCCTCCTCCTCTGATATCTGAATTTGCATAAGCAGTGCAAGAGCAGTTCCTCAAGCAGAGGGAAGCACATTCCTTAAGGTTCATGCTTTCATTAAACGAGGAGTTCCGCGTGTCTGGCAGTTTCACACCAGATAACTTTACAAATCCATCCGTCTGACAATCCAGTGGAGTGCTTCGAACGCATCCATTTGACCAGTCTGCCATGTCCCAATTGATTTGGAACTTTGGCCTAAATCCTTTCATACAGTCACATATTTGAGATTGGGCAGTCTTACAGATTCCATATCCTCCACATAATGCATAATTGTCACAGTGATCCCTCTGTGCATTTCTGTTAAGAGTCCATTCATTTTTTTTATCAGTCCATGTAGACCTTCGTGAATAACCATCAGTAGTTAACACAAGCCTCATTATAACAGAGCTGTCAACAAGAGAATAAGAAAAATATATCTCCTTTTCATTAGAAACAAGATGAAATTTAGTAACTGAGTTTTCTATTACATGAGGTAGTCCACTAAATCCAACTCCATTCCATGGTCCAGCACGAAACTCTACAGCTAAACCATTCCTCAATAATAGTTGTGGAAATCCACTTAGATCAATCCCATAAGTAAAATTACCTTTAGAAGGGTCATCAGCACTCTTCCACGATGACAGGTACCGATCCAGGCCTGTTACTCTGTTCCATCCAAACTTCATGCCTGGTAGAAGAGTATCGCATAGATAATCAGAACTCTGCCATAGGAAGTTTTCTGGGTCACTATCATTGCCATTTCTCATAACAAGATTTCCAGATTCCAAAAGCTGAGCGTTTGGATCCAGTGCAGAACGTGATGAATTAGAATTCCAAAGAATTCCATTAGTACCGTTGACCACAACAAGAATTCCCTGTTGAGTGACCTTTAAAACACCTGATGAATCAGTTAGTGGACTTTCTCTATTGGCAACCCATACCACCGCCCGAGGAGCCACTTTCTTGTACCATATCCCCAAGTATCGATTCTTGGAATTACCTGGACTGAAGAAACCCAATTCAAAGGTCCCACCCGCTGAAGTGATGGTCTCACCATCTCTAATGGGTTGATTTACAGTTATGGTGTCTACTGCAGCAGAGATTCTTAAGAGGGAGAATACATAGAAGAAGATGAATATAGCTGTTGTAAGAGCATCCATTGTTGTTCCTAGATAATAAAAAATGTCTAAGATTTCAGATGCTTTCCAAATCTCCGTATATTTTCCCTAGAGAAGAACATCACCTCCACATTCATACCTATCAGTAACATCCATCGTTGGACTAATTATCCAATGGCCATCATCTTCTCCAACATCCAAATTTGTTTTGTCTATACCTCTTAATATGGACTGGGTATTAGTTTATCCCTTTAAATCAAATATCCCATATTACAGCGATGAATGACCGATCTCACCTTTTCTTTAAAGCTATATTAGGTTCTAAAAAGTACTAAGAAAATTAAAAAAAATAATTTTTTCATATGTGATTTCATTATGAAAAGTATAAAAGTAAATTAAATATAATTAAAATCAATTAAAATTTTATGCACCTTAAAATTATTTCATTTTTATATAATAGAGAAAAGTAAGTGAATGAATTAAGGAGCATATAAAAATAATTTATAAATTTTGAATCTTTTTTTCCTCAAATTTTTCGAACCAAATATAAGCTAAAAGAATTACAAGTTGAAGTAAAGAAGACCAAGAATAGAATGAACTGTTGTAGAAACCCTCTTTCCTTGCCAAAGTTTGCAGGACAGGTGATCAGTTAGAACTCACAGCAACTGGTAGGATTGAAAATAAAAAACCATACAGGGTGTACCTTTCATGACCTGTCATGATGTGCCAGGAAGACTTTTGGACTGACTAACCGGCCCACAAGATGCCCGCCGGCTACCGTTATTTGGATTCTCTAATTTTTTTTTCCAACATTGGAACTATCCTCACGTAACTTGTTACCAGCATTGGATCAAATTTATATGGGTGTATAGACTTGTGTACACCTTGGATATTGAAATCAAGCTTTGAGCAAAGCTTTTGGGGTAGACGTCGTTTTTGGGGAGCTTTGACTGGATCAAGGGCGCCCTCTTCTTTTTTCTTCTTTTTTTCTTTTTTGAGAGCTTTGATTCGAGCGATTGGAGCGGGCGTCGTTTTTGAGAGGTTTGACTAGAGCAGGGGGCATCAATTTTTTTGGGAAAATCGGCAAAAAAATCTTTGAAATATCACCAAAAAATCGATGATAAATTGTCGTCTTAATCGATTTTCCAAATAAATCACTAATTAATCAGCTATCACCGAAATTTCAGCAATTTTTCAAAATTTACCGATTTTTTCGATATACAACCTCTCCAACATATCAACCTCCATTTGGCTTCACTGATTGCCGAAATCCAAAATTTCAAAGAAATTTCGCCAAAAAAAAAAACAAAATTTTCATCCCAATTGTGTGGATCCTGTATTTTGCTCGATGGGTTCCCACTCGATGGAGAAACTTGTTTTTTATTTATTTGTGAAAAAATCATTTTTAGAAAAAAAACTTGGAGTCGTCACTTATTTTAATTTTTTTTAAGGGAAAACAAAATAAGAAAGAAAAACCCTAAATATGACTCCTTAAGGAAAAATAGGTCTATGAAAAATCAAAGTCGGATTCGTAAGTCAAGTTACCTATTAGGAATGTACGGTGGTGAGCCGTAGCACCCCTCTAAGCTCATATACATACGGTTTCTACTAAACAAATTAAGAGAATTGTGACAATTAATTAATTAATTATAAATACAAAAAAAAATAATCAAGTAAATGAATATGTACAAGTCATAGTGAAAATCAATATACACAAAAATAATGATGAAATTTAATTACAAAAATATACAAAATAAATAATAAGAGAATTATGCAAAATGATATATTAAACTAAAAAAAGATATTAAAAAAATAGTTTTCAAGATATTTCAAAGGATTTTATTAAAAAATGATTTTGAATTAATGATTTCAATTTATTTATTTACAAAAAAGAATCAATTTATTTTCTCAATTTCATTTGTATTCAATTTTCAAAAAAATTATTTACACTTATTGTATCAAAAGAATTTAGTACAAAATCTCAATTTGGACACAAAAATTATTTTTACTTGCTTTTACTAGAAAATAATGAATTTTTACAATTTTATTTATAAAAGTATTTTGATTCATTTTCATTCCAAAAAAATGATTTATACAAATTATTTAAAAAAAGCATAACTTTATTTGCAAAAGAAATTTTAATTAAAAAGAAAAAAAAACTCCTCTATTTCTAAAAAAAAAAATACTTTTAATTTCATTTTAATTAAGGAAAAAGAATTCATTTAAAAAATAACATTTTTTGGACAATTTTATTAAAAATTAATTTTTGGGACAACTTTGTTTACAAAACAATTTTTGGACAATTTTTATTAAACAAAGAAACTAACAATCTTTGCATCACTTTCCTATTTGCGCCATTATATCTCTCATCTCCACTGCCACAATATCTAATTAAGCATGAACTGAGTTGGCAACCTTGTGTGCCAATCGATCTAAAATCCAAATCGTGGATCTTAAGGACAAGCTTACCTTTGCAAATAAAGGAGGCAAAATTGTTACCGAGTACATGCATATAGTGCACAATGGATGGATTGGCTCTTGTCAATGTTGATATTAATGATGATGATCTCCAACTTCATGTTCTTTGTGATCTTAGGAAGGAGTGCAAAGATGTTTGCACTATAGTTTGAAATCGTAGATTCTCATGACCTTTGAAGAGTTTCATGATGCATTGATTGAACATGAAAGCTCCCTTAAAGGAAAAGAAGCTCACTCAAGCAACTCATCTTTCACTACTAATTACTCTAAAAGATAAAGGCAACCCACCAATCCCTGATCCAAGGGATCATATAACAAAGCTGGTCAATCTAAAGGCACCATGAACCCAACTTCTGATCGTTGGCATAGACATCAAAACTGCAATAAGAACTACTTTAAGCCTCAATCTAATATGGTGTGTCAATTATGACAAACCTAGTCACAATGTCAAACACTACTATTGAATTTGAGGGTATTTACTTAAGGCATCATAAGCTAATTATACCACTTAAATTAGCAAGTCATATCCTTACAATTGGTTGACTGATTCCAAGGCATTGCACAACATCACCTTCAATGCCAACAATTTGGGAACTCATTCTAAGTTTAATGGGAATGATGATTGTTAGGAACCCCGGATTGTTCTATTCCTTAACCCCAAATCATGTAGAGTGCATGCATTTATCCCTAAGGCTCTTTAGATCAAACAAAATAGAAAAACATGATGTCAAAAACTAATATGATTAAATCTAGAGAATGTTGAAATTACACTTACAATCTAGATGTTCTCAAATCCATTCCAAACCAATGAAGTCCTCAAAACTATTGTAAAGATCGTCTATCCAATGTTATTTCACCCGATCTCTCTTTGCATAAATCCAGGCATGAGAAAAGTGTAGGCTTTTATTTTCTTCCTTAAAGGAGACTAAGGTTTCTCTTTAGTGGTTCTTTGGAAAACAGAATGACAAAAAAAAAATTAAAGCCCTAACATTTGAGAGGGTATTTATAAGCATCCCTATGGGCTTAAGTGACTTGAACTTAAATTGAGTTTGGGTCACCTAATCTAGCCGTCACCTGAGTCCTAATTAATTAATTAGTCATATTAAACTTCAATTAATTAATTAGCTCAATCTAAGAAGTCAATTTACAAGATATAGTGAAACCTTGCACTTTTACTAAAATGTTCTTATGCACACTTATGAACAAGAATTCCAAATCCTTTAAATAAAATGTCTCCATAAATTAGGAGCTCGAGCGAAGACCACTACGACCCATAAGAAAATACTAGCTCCCTCAAAATCCAATTCGGAAGTTGATTCAATTTTGTACTAAAGAGAATCAACTGCACTCTAATATTTTATGAAACTATAACAAGATGAAGTCCGAGTCCATGACTTACTATCAATTGCATGCAGGTTATCCGTCAACTAGTGTTTGTAATCTAACAAAGTAGTGTTATCAAAACCTATCAAGTTGGCTCTCCAATCTTTGAGTTATAGATCTTTCTATTATGTGATCAATTGATATACTCCAGCTTGAATTAGCATATGTTAAATTCCATTAAAAGAATTTTTATGGTCATAATTTTCCTAATCACATGTTCTTTTGATCACTTAAGGGATACTGTTTCAATCCCATGAGATATCATGGTACCTTTATTAAAAATATCTATTGTCACCAACCTCCATCAACAATAATTCAATCCATATGGATATATAACTACATTGGGGTCTTAATCATAAGTCAAAGTCTCCTATTAATTTTAGCACATGTTCAATATCCCCTCAAGGTTAAGAGTCCTTTAGTAGCTTGGTGAATCATGATACTCAATAGTCTTATGTCATGATTCACTGTAGGTCATGTTTAATGTATAATCATACACACAAATATACTCACCATAAGAAATCAAACCTGACAATCAAGATATGTTATCCTTTCAATTAGGAGGTAGTGTAATATAGTCTCTACTGAATTGCCAAAATCTATTAATAGATTATATATAAACAACTTATTATCTTGTAAAAAACTCATGACTTGTATTCTTTATGTAACTCGTAATACATCTAAGTCATGTACAATGCAAATTATATGAGTATATATGCTCAAATAACCAATTAATACATAAAGGAACATCGAATACCATTCCATCGTCAAACACTCAATTGTACAACTAAATCTTCACAAGTAGTGGTGGAAATCCACTAGTATCAATCCTATAACAAAAATTATCTTTGAAAGGGTCATCAACACTCTTCCATGATGGCAATTACCTATTCAGGCTTGTTACTCTGTTTCTTTGAAATTTCATGCCTGGTGGAAAAGTATCACATGGATATTCAGAACTTTGCCATTAGAAATTTTTTAGGTCCCTCTCATTGCCAATTTTTCATAACAAGATTTCTAGATTCCAAAAGTTGACTATTTAGATCTTATGTAGAATGTGATGAATTAGAGTTCCAAAGAATTCTATTAGCATAACTAATAACAACAAGAATTCCCAATTGAGTGACCTTTAAAACTCCTATTGAATGCTTTAGTGGACTTTCTCTATTGGTAACCCATACCACATGCTTCTTAGACGCTTTCTTCGTATAATATCCCCAAGTATTGATTCTTAGACCTACCTAGATTGAAGAAACCCAATTCAAAGCTCCCACCAACTATAGTGATGGTCTCACCATCTCTAATGAGTTGATTTACAATTATGGTGCCTACTACAATGGAGATTCTTAAGAGGGAGAATACATAGGAAAAGAAAACTACAACTGTTGTAAGAGCATAGATCCATAGGTGCTTCCCAAGTCTCCTTATCTTTTCTTTTTGCCTCCACATCCCTAAGATTTGGCATTTCCTTCAAACATCACAATCAATCTAGTTTCCTATTGGTAGGCCATAGCTTTAGAAATCTATCAATATGAATGGTCAATTCTTTTCTTTGAATGTGTAGTCAATATTATTAGGTAGTGTGGTCCCTTGAATTGAATATTTGTTACCATACTATTAGGTGGAAAAAAATTAACAGTGGGTCCATCTGTCAATGGATTGAATGTCTAAATTTGATTTTCTATACCTCTTAAAATGGACAAGGGATTAGTTTATATCTTGAAGGCACCTATGGACTTTCCTTATGGTCAATCTCACCTCTTCTGTAGAAGAATTACAAGGTGAAGTAAAGACCAAGAACAGAAAGACTGTTTCAGCGATTCTCTTTCCTTGTCAAGATCTCCAGGATAAAAATGACAGATAAAGACGCATACAGGGAAAGTTTAAATGCTACAAACAGCTTGTATTATTAAATTTTAATTAATACTTATGAATGGCTCCCATAATACTAACCAACAGGCAAAGATTAATCAGACTGCATAATCAGCTGAAACTGGGCCTCGCTTGTCAGGGTACGAATGTGGTCCCAACACATTCCCTTGAGAGAAAGACCGGGCTCATTAGGCTGAGGCCCCGGTTAAGATTCGAGAAAATCTAAAATATCACCCATAAAAAGAAAATTTCTGGCCTTGGATTATGCATTTTTTTGCAAATCCACCTATCATGTATGTAGATTCACCTTCTTGTTCACAGCTAGAAATGATACGTGAGAGGAAAATGTTGGTTCTCTTAGCCCCTAAAGTAACTTCAATCTCATTATCATAGCTATGGTACTCCCGAATCATTAACTGGATTGAGGTAAGCTTATCAATTTTATATTGCACATGCAACTAGAGGTGTCTATGGGCCGGGCCACCTATTTTGGCCTGTGGCACGGCTCGGTAAAAGGCCAGTCCGGGCCGGCACGGCCCGAACTGTAGCATGATGGGCTGGAACGGCCCAAAAGAAGCAGGTCGTGCTGGGCCTAAAGAAACAGCCCGTGCCGGCCCGCCGTGTATCCAACCGTCTAAACAAGAAGGCTGACAAGAAGTCTTCAACCGTCTGAACAAGATTTTTCCTTGGATAGAAAATTTGAGTTCAAAACCCTCGTAATTTTCTACATTCAGAAGTGTATCCAAAGCACACAGATGTGGATTATTGATTAAATTTTCTATTATAAAGACTTTATTCTGAGAAAAAAAAAATCTCTGGAAGTCGTTTTCAGATACCATGTTCGGTGCTAACCTCTCAACTACCCCCTCCATCTTCAATGCTAAAGCTTAACCCCTAAGCCTCTCACTCTCTCTCTATCTGGAATCAAGAATTTCCAGAAAAAAAGGCCCAAAAAGAAAGAAGATGAAAGAAGAGCAGCAGCACCTCCACCACCATCACCACCAGCAGAGAAAGATCATCACCGCCAAGAAACTCACTCGACCCACGGCGTATGTCCTTCTCCTCTTGCTATCAGCTCAGTTCACTCTCCCACCGTCGGGACTGCATCTATCCCCACCGCCGTCGGCGCCGCCGTAGCAGAATCGGACAGCGGCCACTTTGGTGTCACGAGGAGGTGTGGCGACCCAGTTCCCTCAAAGCTCGTTCGGCAAACGATTCTAGACCGGGTCTTCAGTGGCACTTCGCCGTTCGACTCGTTCCCGCCGCCGCACGTGGCCCACCTCCTCAGGCCGAAGAGAATCAAGGGGTGGGCCTCGAACGGAGTCGTTTTCGAAAACCTAATCCGGCGAGTGAAGCCCCGGACAATAATTGAGGTGGGGACGTTCTTGGGCGCGTCAGCGATTCACGTGGCACGGCTCGGCCCGACCGGGCCCGACACGATTAGCCCGCGGACTTATGGACCGTGTCGAGCCATCTCTTTTCCTTGCATGGGCCGGCCCGGCCCGGCCTGGCACACTTTTTAAGTGGGCCGTGCTAGCCCAGCACGTTGACCCGTAACTCTACATGCAACGTGTACTATGTGTATCGTATGCTATATTTTCACCTTCACTATGCTAATGAATCTGCCAATAATATAATTTAGAAACAACAAAAAAAAATCTAACAAAGTCATGCTAAGTGATGCATACTAATTATGTTTTGTGTTGTCAAAAGGATTAAACTGTAATTTAACCTTATAAGTTTAGATTATTTGCTAGACTCTTTAAGAATTTTTCAATCTATTTGTTTTTTGTGTATTTTAGAAATATATGTTTTTTTCTTTTCCAATATTAAATGTCTTTATATTTTCTTTCTATTTTGTATTATCAAACTCATGTATTTTGTATTAGGTCCTATTCTTGTATGATGGACCACCAAATAGATTCAAGCCATGAGCATTCATAGCAAAACGTTGGGTATTACTGCATGCTCATATGAAAGGGAGAGGCAGGCATTTCTGGATGCTAGTGCGGATGAGTTTATTGAGAAACCACTCACTCAAAAGTTGGCCTCTGTTACGAGAGAGATCCAAAATGCTTGAAAGAGAGTTGGACCAATAGAGACTCTCAATATTTGAAGGCATGTTATAAAAAAAATGGCCATTCACGATAGACTTAGGTGGTGTTTGTTTTTTTTACTTTTTATTAAAAGCAATTTGTTTTTAGAATTTAGGTCATTTGTTTTTCTACTTTTTTGTAACTTATTATAAACTTTTTACTAAATAGAAAAAACTAAAATATGTAATTTTTTTTAATATAAAAGCTAATATATTGATTTTTCTTTACTTTTTAATACTTAATATAAATAAAATACTACAAAAACAAACAATCCAATATTTAACACTATTAAGCATTAAGGTTCTATTTAGAATTAAGTAAAAAAACAAACACCACCTTAGCCTTCATTTAAACTTCCCGAGGATACAAGAAAAATTACGAAGCTTTGATGCTCATACTTCGATTAAACCAGGCTGCCTGTCCGGGAGTTTCATACCAGATCACTTTACAACCTGTCACTCATCTGATGATCCAGTGGAGTAGTCCTTCCATACACTCATATTTTGAAAGGCTTCATGATGACTGAGCTATTAACAAGTTCATAAGTAGATGCATCTCCATTTCTTCAAAATGTATAGACTGGGTTTGGTGTTAATTGAGGAAACCCTCTAAATTGAACACCATTTCATTGTCAAGAGCAAAATGTCATAGCTGAGCGATTCCTCAGAATTAGTTGTGGAAAGCCATTAGGATCAACCCAATATGTGAAATCACCTTTAATAGGGTCGACATCCGTGCTCTTCCATATGATAGGGAACCCATCCAGACCTCTCACTATGTTTCTTCCAAATTTCATGCCTTGTAGAAGAGTATTGCATGGACAATCAAAACTCTGCCATGGGAAGTTCTCTGGATCACTATCATTTCCAATTTTAATGACAAGATCTTTAAATTCCAAAAGCTGAGCATTTGGGCTTTCTGCAGAATGGATTATGCTATTAGCAACACTTGGGAAATGGAAAGAGTTCCCTGGTCCATGACCTTCAAATTCCCGATAAATTGTCTGAGTGGGAATTGTACCAGTCTTCATAGATACTTTCCTGTATCATATCCCCAAGTCTGAATTTGTGGAATGAATTTATCTGGGCTGAAAAACCCCAGTTTAAAGTTGCCACCTCCTCCAATGATTATCTCACCATCTATAAAGGGTTGATTTACTGTTGACTTAATAGAACAAGACAATTTTGGTTGGTGGACCATGATCAATCAATCATTTTCCCTGGATACATATTCTAGCATTAGGTGGCATATATTCCCTTCAAATAAATAACAAAATCAATCCCAATTTACAGCTAGAATCTACTTAAATATCACATGTCAGCCCCACAAATTAATTTAGCACATTAGTTATTGTTTGTGGTCATATTTTTCTTCTTTTTTTTTTTTTACTTGATTCTAACATGTTATGATGGTAATCTCATTAAATTATTTGAAAGAGAAACCAAAACCCTTTTTAGAACAATTGAAATATCACCAAAAGTCCAAAAACAAAGTCAAGATTTCCCTAAAAGGTGCTAGTAATAAGCATTTTTGAAGAGAATAGCTTTTATTATAGGGTCAACTTCTATTATTGAACTTATGTACTATGAATAACTATCATCATCCATACAAAAAGCAGCAAAAAAATATTGATCACCTGATAACATCTTAGATGAATCAAGGTTAGAGGAGAAGTTACCAAAAGTGATTTAAGCATGAAACCTAAGCTTATATGGTCACATGTCTAAAGATAACAAAACACCAATTTATGAAGCTTCATCTATCGAGATTCCAACAATGTGATGGGAGATTGAGTACCAGAGGAAAAATTTGCTTCTATCATACTTCTATCAGTGAAGAAGCAAGGCTCTTTAGGTTGAGGTAATGCACCCTCACCACCCAACATCAGAACCACAGAATGCATGCTTGGTCGATCATCTGGGAAACGTTGCACGCATAATAGGCCCAAATTGATTGTGCGTATAACTTCAGATAGATTGCAGGTGTTCCCCATTGATGCATCAAGAAATTCTAAAGACCTATCTTCTAGATAGAGTGTCCATGCCTAGACAATTGAAAAGAGGATTAGCACTTCTTTTATATATTGAAATAAGGAAATATTACCTAATACTTACATGCCCAAGGAGATTAATGTTGCAGTTTGGGTGGTTAAATCCTCTGTTTCTCTTCCCACTTACAATCTCTAACACTAAAACACCAAAACTAAAAACATCAGATTTTGTGGAATACAATCCTTCGCTTGCATACTCTGGAGACATATAACCTCTGCAGAAAACCGTTGAAGAAGGGATTAAATTCACAACTAATGAAGATAAGAGGATATACACATCACTAGATATACTTCTTACACTGTTCCAGCCACTGTTGTTGTGTTTGCTTCAGTTTCATTTCCGTCAAAACTTCTTGCTATTCCAAAGTCTGAAATTTTGGGGTTCATTTCATTATCTAGTAAAATGTTTTCTGCTTTGAGATCTCTATGGATTATCCTGAGTCTGGAATCTTGATGAAGATAGAGAAGGCCTCGAGCAATCCCATTGATGATGAGGAAGCGCTTAGGCCAATCTAGTACCACACTTTGCATTTGACCTGTCCATTTTTTTATCATTCAAGTTAACTTGTTCTACTTGGATTGTGAATATAAATGGAAAATATTTCAAGAAATAAATGATTTCAAATTCAATGAGAGTTCTTCAAAGCAATGACTTGTAAAAACAAAAGTAAGCATGATTGAAACTCATTCTCAATGATTAAAGAACACTATCAAGGGCACACAAATGGATAATAGATTTTAATGTTAGGGATCAAAACCCCTAGTTTTTTAATACTAGAGCCAAAAGATTAAAAGATTGGAAGAAATAGAAGAAATATTTTCTAAAAAAATGAATCTACTATTTGTCTTGTTTCCAACAATTTTTCTTGAGGATTGGTCAAATCCATTGTAAATAAAGAATTTTCCTAGCATATGCATAGGAAGAGAGAGAGAAAGAGAGAGAGAGAGAGAGAGAGAGAGAGAGAGAGAGAGAGATAGAAAGCCAATCAAATAGACAAAGAAACTAAAGAGTGGTTTTAGAGAGCCAAACCAAAAATAAACAAGTCTAAGCTTTTGTTGGGCAAGTATTCGTAGATCAACATCCTTTCTCTGCCATGAATGCAACATCCAAAAAGCTTTACAAGATTTCGATGTTGAAGTTTTGCAATGGATTCAACTTCATTTTTGAACTCTTCTAATCCTTGTCTAGAAGTTTTTGACATCATCTTCACTGCTATTTCTTGTCCCTCTTGCAATATTCCCTGAAAATATTACATTCTTTTTCTTGTAAAAGCTTTGCATATTAAATTAAACTTGTCAATATTCAAAAGGAGGAGCCCTAACCAAACTAGTGACACAACCATGTTGACACATATGCTGATTTCAAGGCATTAAGGCATATATCTAAATGTGGCTTCATTTAGATACCATGAGGATTGGGGACATCAACAACTTCTCAAGATGCTTAGCTGTGTGTTTTTAACTTGTAAATTGTTGTAGGGTATACCCTTACCTTGTAGACAGGTCCAAAACCACCCTCTCCAAGCTTATTGTCACTAGAAAAGTTATTGGTGGCATTCACTAATGTATCCAAGTCAAATAATTGTAGCTCTGGATGCTTCCGGCCTTCATTGGTTTCATCTCCTTCTGAATCGTGTTCCATGTATCCTACAAAATGGAGAATGGAATGAAGAATTAAAGAATGCATAAATCCTATATACAAAAATCATGAACTTGACCCATCTCCAAGCCTAGATCATTTCATCATTTATCAAATCAAGCCAAGTTAATCCCTTTCTCCTTTTTCGAGTAATACATAATCAAACAACATGCAGAAGTACTTCTAGCTAATGAACCTAGTGATACAAGCACTATGATTTGTTACTTGCCTCTTCTCTTTAGCTGCCTCTTCCTCTTCTTCAACACATATAGGGTCAGAACCAGGCTTAAAAGAACTATTCCTGTAATTGATATAGAGATGACAATGACCTGATTTTTCTTCTTCTCGGAGCTGCTATTTAGGCTTGAAAAAGCATCTTGACACAAATGGAAAGAAATTAAGCAAGTAAGCCAGGAAATAAAATAGACAAACCATAAATTCCTATGAGTAGTAACTGTTGATCCAAAATATATTTGTAATTTACAACCATGAAAGCAGAGTTCAAGGAACTGCAGTTGCCATAGGATTTCAAGGCACAAATCAGTTGGTGTATTAGTGTGTTATAGCATCTAGCTTACTATAATTGAAATCTAAAAGAAAAATATTCTAACTTTTGAGTAGACCTCTGCTTTACACTCTAGTCTTCAGAAAAATAAGTATGCTATTCCATGAAATAATGTCCATGGTAGTTAGTCTCAGATTTTTCACATCAGCAACAATTGAAACAGGGGTAAAGCTTTGAGTCACCAAATCAAGGGATAAAACTAGAGGCATGTATGCAAGGTGAACAACTGATTAAAAACCTTTGAATAAATATACCATGAAATTTGTATCAGATTTATGTTTCTCAAGTAAGAAAAAGAAAAGTTCATACCTAATTCTGATGCAGCCATCCTTACATAAAACTCTTGCCCATTTTGAGTGAAGTCTCTGATGTCAATCAAGTCACCAAACCAAAGCAAGCATCCACTTCCTCCTCCTCTGATATCTGAATTTGCATAAGCAGTGCAAGAGCAGTTCCTTGAGCAGAGGGAAGCACATTCCTTAAGGTTCATGCTTTCATTAAACCAGGAATTCTGCGTATCTGGAAGTTTCACACCAGAGTACTTTACAAATCCATCACCCTTTTGACAATCCAGTGGATTGCTTCGAACACATCCATTTGACCAATCTGCCATGTCCCAATTGCTTTGGAACTTTGGCTTAAATCCTTTCATACACTCACATTTTGGAGATTGGTGAATCTTACAGATGCCATATGCTCCACATATTGCATAATTGTCACAGTCATCCCTCTGTGCAGTTGAGTAAAGAGTCCAGTCATATTTTTTATCAATCCATGTGAACCTTCGTGAATAACCATCAGGAGTTAACACAAGCCTCATAATAACAGAGCTGTTAACAAGAGAATAAGTAATATATATCTCCTTTTCATTAGAAACAAAAACAAATGTATAAACTGAGTTGTTTGTTAATTGAGGTACTCCACTATATCGAACACCATTCCATGGTCCACCACGAAACTTTACAGCTAAACCATTCCACAAAAATAGTTGTGGAAACCCACTTAGATCAATCCGATAAGTAAAATTACCTTTAGAAGGGTCATCAGCACTCTTCCACGATGACAGGTACCGATCCAGGCCTGTTACTCTATTCCTTCCGAGCTTCATGCCCGGTAGAAGAGTATCGCATGGGTAATCAAAACTCTGCCATAGGAAGTTTTCTGGATCGCCATCATTACCGTTTCTCATTACAAGATTTCCAGACTCCAAAAGCTGAGCTTTTGGATCCTGTGCAGAACGTGATGAAGTAGTATTCCAAAGAATTCCATTAGTACCGTTGACCACAACAAGAACTCCCTGCTGAGTGACCTTTAAAACTCCTGATGAATCAGTTAATGGATTTTCCCTATTGCCAACCCATACTACAGTCCCAGTAGCCATTTTCTTGTACCATATCCCCAAGTATCGATTCTTGGAATTACCTGGACTGAAGAAACCCAGTTCAAAGCTCCCATCCGCTGAAATGATGGTCTCACCATCTCTAATGGGTTGATTTACAGTTATGGTGTCAACTGCAATGGAGAATCTTAAGAGGGAGAATACATTGGAGAAGACAAATACAACTGTTGTAAGAGCATTCATAGTTGTTCCTAGATAGAGAATGCCTGCGATTTTAGGTGCTTTCCAAGTCTTCTTATATTTTTCTTTCCCCCCTTTAAGATTTGGCATAGGCTGCCTCATACAGCAAAGTCAATGTAACTTTCCATTGGTCATTCATAGCTCCGGAAATCATTTCATTCCATTTTTTTATTGGTATTCGGTGCTGTCTCTTGAGTTTAATATATGAATGATTTGTTTGACTTAGAGAACATCACATCTACATCCAAATTTTTAATTTTCTATACCTCTTAAAATGGACTAGAGAGTAGTTTATACAACAATGTATGACCAATCTCACCTCTTCGTTTGAAGCGCATTACAAGTTGAAGTAAAGACCAATAACAGAAAGTCCGCTGTAGCAACTCTCTTCCCTCGTCAAAGTTTACAGGACAGATCAGTCACAACTCACATGCAGAGAATATTCATGTAGTCCAGTTTCTAATTTGGGCCTGACTGACTGGCCCAAATGACACGCCCGCAGGCTTTTTGGATTCTCTAGTGTCTCGTTTTTTTACCAACTTTGGAACTATCCCCACGCGGCCCATTAGACTCAAATTTATATGGGTGTATAGACTTGTCTACACCTTTGATATTGAAATCAACCTTCGAGCGAAGTCATCACAGTCGGCCAGACCTGTGTGTTGAATATGCTTCTCCGAGCATAAATCAAAAAGGGGTATAAAAATTGAAAAGGGGACTACTTTGTTGTCTCACAAGTCCCGATGCTCCTTGAGCATCGATGACTTCTTGTAGTGATTTGTCCCACTCATATATTACGGAAAAGCTTGTAAATGAGTTTTGAGATACTTGCATGGGAGTATTGATCCTGGCCTGCACATTCAATCAGCTTCTGGATTCAGTCTCACTAGCTTCTCAGATGTTGATTGGATCAGTTGTGTGGTCCATCTCTTGGTCCTAAAACTGTCTCATGGAGTTCACGTGAGCAAAAGGTCGCTGCAAGGTCCAACACTGAGTCTTGATACAAAGCATTGGCTCACACGGCAGCAGAGGTGACCTGGTTACAAGCCTTACTAAAAGAGCTACAATTCCCTAGTTCTTCATGTCCCGTAATCTGGTGTGATAACAATAGGGTAGCTTGCATTACTGCAAAACTAGTTGCACATGCTCGCACCAAACAAATGGAAGCAGATGTCCATTTTGTACGTGACAAAGTGCTGCAGAAAGAATCAGACATTCGGTATGTACCTATAAAAGATCAGGTAGCTGACACACTAACAAAGCCCTTATCCCTGTTCAACATCCTTAAGGTCAAGCTCAACGTGATGGTGTCCCCATTTCACTTGAGGTAGCATGTTGACAGAATGTTCCAGAACAATATAAGTTTCGGAGTTAATTGAGGTTAGCTTTAACAGCTCCACAGTTGGTGGGGGTTAGCTTTCGAATTAGGTAAAAGAAAGAATCGGTTAGAGTCTCCAACCAATTTGTAATCTTCCCTATAGAAAGGAAAAGAGAGAAACAAGAAACAGAGGTCTGTTGTATTTCTCCCATGCCGTGATTTTATCTCCCATGTTCTGCTCTGTTTTTCAGTCTCAACATATTATCCCCTGTGAAAAACATCCTAACAGGCCCAGATTCAAGAGGCATGTTCATGCATTCATTCTACAATATCTTTAACTGTATCTGAAAGCTAAAACAACAAAATGTTGAAGCTTTATGTGGACCAGAGCTACACTTCAGATAATAGGTGCTTTATATATAAGAAACTCTTTTCCTCTTTGAAGTTTTGTGTCAAATTTACTTTTCTTATGTAAGGAACCTAATTCTGATGCAGCCATCCTTATATACAGCTGTTGTCCATTTTCAGATATATCTACCAAATCAAATCACTGAACCAGGCCAAGCATCCACTTCCTTGTTAATCTCTGAATTTGCATAAGCAGTATAAGAGCAGATGCTTAAGCCCCACCCAACCCCCTTTAGATGAATTTCATATTAGATTACTCTACAACCTGTCACTCATCTGATGATCTAGTGGAGTAGTCCTTCCACACACTCACATTTTAAAAGGCCTCATGAAAACTGAGCTATTAACAAGCTCATATGTAGGCACATCTCCTTTTCATCAAAACAGAAGCATGTGTGTAAACTGGGTTTGGTGTTAATTGAGGAAACCCAATAAATTGAGCATCATTCCACTGTTAGAGCAAAATGTCATACCTTAGCGATTCCTCAGAATTAGTTGTGGAAAGCCATTAGGATCAAGCCAATATATGAAATCATCTTTAATAGGGTCATGAGGATAGGAACCAATCCAGACCTGTCACTGTGTTTCTTCCAAATTTCATGCCTTGTAGAAGAGTATTGCAGGGATAATCAAAACTCTGCCAAGGGAAGTTCTCTGGATTACTATCATCTCCAATTTTCATGACAAGATTTTCAAATTCCAAAAGCTCAACATTTGGAACTTCTTCATTAATGGATTGCACTTGGGAATTGGAAGCTATTTTTCTTATTGGAATGTTATTTCATTGTTATCGTTACAATGGGTTGGCTCGCCTTTTATATAGTAGTGTTCATTGACTTTCTGACTCAGTCATGGTGGTGCTTGCAACCTTTTTACTAGATTCCATATCAGGAGACACAGGTTTTGTCAGTGCGGACATCCCAGTGATCAGGTGGAGGTTCGTGGAGGTACCATTGGTGGATGGTACCTAAGGAATGTCTCTTCTCTTAATGTAAGGTTGAAATGGGCTGTGTTCCTCAAGGAGTACTTAGTACATACCTATTTTTGGTTGTCACCAGGAATGGATAGAGTTCCCTGGTCCATGACCTTTAAAATTGCCGTTGAATTAGCTGAGAGGGAATTATACCAGTCTCCATAGACACTTTCCTGTATCATATCCCTAAGTCTGAATTTGTGGAATTGCCTGGGCTGAAAAACCCTGGTTTAAAGCTGACAACAGCTCCAGTGATTACCTCACTATCTACAAGGAGTTGATTTACTGTTGACAAACATAGAACAAGACAATTTTGGTTGGTTGGCCATGATCAATCGATCATTTTTCCTGGATGTGTATTCTAGCACTAAGTGGCATATATGCCCTTCAAATAAATAAATAAATCAATCCCAATTTGCAGCTAGAATCTATGTAAATCTCACATGTCAGCCCCACAAAATAATTAAGCACGTTAGTTATTGTTTGTGGTTTCACTGTGATTTCTGTGAATTGTTTACATACATAACCTCTTGTTCTTGATGCTAAAATGTTAAAAGGTCATAAATTTCCTCCTTTTTTTTTATTACTTTACTTGATTCTGACATATTAAAATAGTAATCTAATTAAATCATTCAAGAGAGAAACAAAAACCCTTCTTAGAAGAAATGAAAGATCAGCCGAAGACCAAAAACAGAGTCAAGGTTTCCCCTACAACGTGCAAGTGATTAGTATTTTTGAAAAGGATAGTTTTCATTATATGGTCAACTTCTATTATTGAACTTATATGCTACAAATAACTATTATCATCCATACAAAAAGCTGCAGCAAAGACCAATCACCTGATAACATCTTAAATGAGTCTTTTGTTGGAAACTAAGTAGTGTGGTTGAGAAAAGTTGCCAAAAGTAGTTGAAGTCACAGTTCTAAAGACAACAAAACCTCAACATGAAGCATCTTCTATCGAGCTTCCAACAGTGTGATGGTAGGTTGAGTACCAGAGGAAGAATTTGCTTCCATCATATTCTTATCAGTGAAGAAACAAGGCTCTTTAGGCTGAGGTAGTGCACCCTCACCACCCAACATCAGAACCACATAATGCATGCTTGGTCGATCCTCTGGGAAACGTTGCACACATAATAGACCCAAATTGATTGAACGCAGCACTTCAGATAGATCGCAAATGTTCCCCATTGATGCATCAATAAATTCTGAAGACCGATCTTCTATAAAGAGTGTCCATGCCTAGATAGTTTAAAGAAGGATCAGCACTACTTTTATATATTGAAATAAGGAAATATTACTTAATACTTACATGCCCAAGAAGATTAAGTTCGTGGTCTGGGTGGTTAAATCCTCTATTTCTCTTCCCACTTACAATCTCTAGTACCAAAACACCAAAGCTAAAAACATCGGATTTTGTAGAATACAATCCTTCACTTGCATACTCTGGAGACATATAACCTCTATAGGAAACCATTGAAGAAGGGGTTAAATTCACAAGCAATGGAGATAAAGACTCTATATATATCACTAAATATACTTACAATGTTCCAGCCACTCTTGTTGTGTTTGCTTCAGTTTCATTTCCTCCAAAACTTCTTGCTATTCCAAAGTCTGAAATTTTGGGGCTCATTTCATTGTCTAGTAAAATGTTTTCTGCTTTGAGATCTCTATGGATTATCCTGAGTCTGGAATCTTGATGAAGATAAAGAAGGCCTCGAGCGATCCCATTGATAATGAGGAAGCGCTTAGGCCAATCTAGTGCCCCGCTTCGCATTTGATCTGTCCAATTTTTACCATTCAAGTTTACCCATTGTACTACTTAGATTATTGAAATAAATGGAAAATATTTCAAGAAACAAATAATTTCAAATTCCATGAGAGTTGTTCATAGCAATGACATATAAAAACAAAAGTGAGTATAATTGAAACTCATTCTCAATTATTAAAGAACACTATCAAGAAGGCAAAAATAGATAAATGAATCTTAATGGTAGGGTTCCAAACCCCTAACTTTTTATATAAGAGCCAAAATGTTAGAGAAAATAGAAGTAAGAAAAATTTTCTAGATTAATCCATCTATGCTTTATCTAGTTCCCAATAATTTTTCTTTCATATTAGTTAAATGCATTGTAAATAAAGAATTTCCCCAGCATGCATAGGAGAGGAGAAAGAAAAGAGAAATCACTTGACTAGACAAACAAACTATATAATGGTTTTAGAGAGCCAAACCAAAAATGAACAAGTCCAAGCTTCTGTTAGGCATGTATTCATAGATCAACATCCTTTCTCTGCCATAGATGCAGCATCCAAGAAGCTTTACAAGATTTCGGTGCTGAAGTTTTGTAATGGATTCAACTTCATTTTTGAACTCTTTTAATCCTTGTCTAGAAGTTTTTGACAACATCTTCACTGCTATTTCTTGTCCCCCTTGCAATATTCCCTGAAAACATCACATTCTTTTTATTCTGAAAGCTTTCCACATTAAAGGAAACTTGTCGATATTTAATATGCGGAGCCCTAAAGAAACTAGAGACACAAAAACGTTGACAAATACACCGGCTTCAAGACTTTAAGGCATATAGTGGCCTTGATACATGTTGCTTCATTTATATACTATGAGGATTGGGGACATCAACTACTTCTCAAGATGCTTAGCTATGTATCTATAGTGTTTTATTAATTTGTAACTTGTCTTTTGCCAAAAAAGCAAAGTATACCCTTACCTTGTAGACAGGTCCAAAACCACCCTCTCCAAGCTTATTGTCACTAGAAAAGTAATTGGTGGCATTCAATAATATATCCAAGTCAAATAATGGTAACTCTAGATGCTCCTGGCCTTCAATTTTTTCACCTCCGTCTGAATTGTGTTCCATGTATCCTGAAAAATGGAGAATGGAATGAAGGATTAAAGAATTCACAAACCTGGAATTTAGCCCATTTCCAAGACTAGATCATTTCATTATTTATAAAATCAAGCTAGGTCAATCCATTACTCTTTTTTTTTATTATTACGTAATCAGAGAACGTGTAGAAGTACTTTTGACTAATACATATGGTGATACAAGCACTATGATGTGTTACATACCTTTTCTCTTTTGCTCCTTCTTCCTCTTCTTGAGCACATACAAGGTTAGGATAAGACTTAAAAGAACTATTCCTGTAATTGATATAGTAATTGATATAGAGACGACAATGACCTCCTTTTTCTTCTTCTTGGAGCTGCTATTTAGGCTTGAAGAAGCTTCTTGACACAGATGGAAAGAAATTAAGAAGGAAAACCAGGAAATAAAATAGAAAAACCATAAATTCCTATGAGCAGTAACCATTGATCCAAAATACAAAATATATTTGTAGTTTACAAACATAAAAACAGGAGTTCAAGGAACTACAATTGCCATAGGATTTGAGGGCTGGTATAGCATCTAGCTCACTATAATTGAAATCTAAAAGAAAAATATTCGAACTTTTGAGTGGACCTCTGCTTTACACCCTAGTGTTCAGAAAATACATAAGCTATTCCCTAACATAATGTGCTTGGTAGTTGGTTGCAGATTTTTCACATCAGCAGTGTTTGAGGAAGAGATAAAGCTTTTAAACGAGAGGCATGTATAGAAGGTGAATAAATACACCATGAAATTTGTATCAGATTTATGTTTTTCATGTAAGAAAAAGAAAAGTTCATACCTAATTCTGATGCAGCCATCCTTACATAGAAGTCTTGCCCATTTTGAGTGAAGTCCCTGATGTCAATCAATTCATCAAACCAGAGCAAGCATCCACTTCCTCCTCCTCTGATATCTGAATTTGCATAAGCAGTGCAAGAGCAGTTCCTCAAGCACATCCATGCACATTCCTTGAGGTTCATGCTTTCATGAACCCAGGAGTTCCGCGTGTCTGGAAGTTTCACACCAGAGTACTTTACAAATCCATCACCCTTCTGACAATCCAGTGGAGTACTTCGAACGCATCCATCTGACCAATCTGCCGTGTCCCATTTGCTTTGGAACTTTGGCCTAAATCCTTTCATACACTCACAGTTGGGAGATTGGTCAATCTTACAGATTCCATATGCACCACATAATGCATAACTGTCACAGTCATCCTTCTGTGCAGTTGAATAAAGAGTCCATTCATTTTTTTCATCTGTCCATGTGAACCTCTGTGCTTTACCTTCAGGAGTTAACACAAGCCTCATAATAATAGAGCTTTTAACAAGATAATAAATAATATATATCTCCTTTCCATTAGCAACATAATCATATGTATAAACAGGGTTTTTGGTTAATTGAGGTAACCCACTCAATCGAATACCATTCCATGGTCCAGCACGAAACTTTACAGCTAAACCATTCCTCAAAACCAGTTGTGGAAGTCCACTAGGATCGATCCCATAAGTAAAATTACCTTTAGAAGGGTCATCAGCACTCTTCCATGATGACAGGTACCGATCCAGGCCTGTTACTGTGTTTCTTCCAAGCTTCATGCCTGGTAGAAGAGTATCGCATGGATAATCAAAACTCTGCCATAGGAAGTTTTCTGGGTCACTGTCATTGCCATTTTTCATAACAAGATTTCCAGATTCCAAAAGCTGAGCATTTGGATTCTGTGCAGAACGAGATGAATTAGAATTCCAAAGAATTCTATTAATACCGTTGACAACAACAAGAATTCCCTGATGAGTGACCCTCAAAACTCCTGATGAATCAGTTAGTGGACTCTCTCTGTTGGCAACCCATACCACAGGCTTAGTAGACGCTTTCTTGTACCATATCCCCAAGTATCGATTCTCAGAATTACCTGGACTGAAGAAACCCAATTCAAAGGTCCCACCCGCTGAAGTGATGGTCTCACCATCTCTAATGTGTTGATTTACAGTTATGGTGTCTACTGCAGTGGAGATTCTTAAGAGGGAAAATACATTGGAGAAGATGAATACAACTGTTGTAAGAGAATCCATAGTTGTTCCTAGATAAAGAATGCCTGAGATTTTAGGTGCTTTGCAAGTCTCCCTATATTTTCCTTTCCCCTATGTGAGAATTGGCCTAACCTGCTTCATATGTCAAAGTCAATGTCATTCTTCAATGGTCAGCCGCAACTCCATGAATATATTCATTCCATTTCTTTCTTGGTATTCAGCAGTGTGTGGTTTCATTTGTTTGACTTTTAACATCCATCATTGGACTAACCATCCATTGGTCATCATCTTCTCCTGCATCCAAATTTGATTTTCTATACCTCTTAAAATGGAATAGGGATTAGTTTATTCCTTTTGATCGAATATCGCAGATTACAACAATACAAGTTGAAGTAAAGACCAAGAACAGATGTATCAACTCTCTTTCCTTGCCAAGTTTACAGGACATGTCAGTTACAACTTACAGCCACTGATAGGATTGAAAAAAAAAAAAAAATACAGGGGATATTCAGGTGGTCCAGTTTCTGATTAAACGTCAACGAGTGACGAGTAACTTTCACGCCTTGTCAGGGTGTGCTAGGAAGACTTTTGGACTGACTAACCATCCGAAATGACACGCCAGCAGGCTACTGTGATTTGGATTCTCATTACTTTTTTCTCTAAATTTGGAATTCTCCCCACGTGACTTGTTACCATTTGACTCAAATTTATATGGGTGTACAGACTTGTTTACACCTTATATATTGGAATCAAGCTTTGAGCAAAGTCACCACAGTCGGCGAGACCTGCACGGAAGTCGGTTATGCTCGCCGGGGACTACTTTGTTTTCTCACAAGTCCCAAGGCTCGTTGAGCTTCAATGACTTCTTGTAATCCCTTAGGGGCTGTGGATATAAGGAAAGAATCATCCCGGGAAGAATCCTCTCAATCAACAAATAGCTCATACATTGCAAAGAGGGAAGAATGATCTCAATCACTTAACAACTCGCACACGTCATAATTAGAGCATCACAGATCCTTTTCACTAAAGGACTTGGGAGCTTTGTGTTTTGGGATTCCACAGGACTTTATCTAACTCGGTCCAAGTATATAATTGACTTGTAAGTTAAAACGAAGTAACATGGAACAAGCCAAAAGTTGCCCTACACTAGCAGTTATGGACCTACAGCTATCTAGTTCTAGTGGACCTAAGCTGAACAATGAGAAGTTGTATCACAACGCTGTAGGGGCATTACAATATGTCACAATCACTCGACTAGAAATATCTTAAATTGTAAATAAATTAAGTCAATTTTTACATTGTCCCACTGATATGTATAGGAAAGCTTGTAAATGAGTTCTAGATACTTGCATGGGAATATTGATCATGGCCTGCACATTCAATCAGCATCTGGATTCAGTCTCACTAGCTTCTCAGATACTGATTGGGCCAGTTGTGTCAATGATCAAAGGTCCACTAATGGCTTCTATGTTTTTCTTGGCCCTAGCATTGTTCATGGAGTTCACCCAAGCAAAAGGATGTTGCAAGATCCAACACTCTTGTCTGGATACAAAGCATTGGCTCATGCGGCAACAGAGGTGACCTGGTTACAAGCCTTACTAAAAGACCTACAAGTGCCTAGTTCTACACGTCCTGTAATCTAGTGTGATAACATTGGGGTAGCTTGCATTGCTGCAACCTAGTTGCACATGCACGCGCCAAACACATTGAAGTAGATGTCCATTTTGTATGTGACAAAGTGCTGCAGAAAGAGTTAGATATTCAGTATGTACCTACAAAACATCAGGTAGCTGCTATACTAACAAAGCCCTTGTCTGTATCCCAGCTCATTGTCCTTAAGGTTGAGTTCAATGTGAAGGTGTCCCCATTTTACTTGAGGTGGCGTATTAGGCAGAATGTTCCAGAACAAAATTAGTTTCAGAGTTAGTTGAGGCTAACTTTAACAGTTCCATAGTTAGTTGAGGTTAGCTTTAGAATTAGATGAAAAATAGAATCAGTGGGAGTCTCCAACCAATTTGTAATCCTCTCTATATAAAGGAAAACAGAGAAAGAAGAAACAGAGGTGAGTTGTATTTCTCTCATGCCGTGATGTTATCTCCTATGTTCTGCTCTGTTTTGCACTCTCAACATCTTATCTCCTGTGCTAAACATCCTAACAGGCCTAGACTCAAGAGGCATGCTCATGCATGCATTATACAATATATTTAACTGTAATTGAAAGCTAAAACAACATGTTGAAGTTTTATGTGGACCAGTGCTACACTTCAGATAATAGGTATATACTTTATATAAAAGAAACTGTTTCCCTCCTTGAAGTTTTATGTCAAATTTACTTTTCTTATGTAAGGCACCTAATTCTGATGCAGCCATCCTTATATAAAGCTCTTGCCCATTTTCAGCTATATCTACCAAATCAAATCAGTAGACCAGGTCAAACATCCACTTGTTTATATCTGAATCAGCATAAGGAGTATAAGTGCAGATGTTTGAGCCCCACCCAACACCCTTGAGGTTCATACTTTGATTAAACCAGGAGTTCTGCCTGTCTGGGAGTTTCATACCAGATTACTTTACAACCTGTCACTCATCTGATGATTAGTGGAGTAGTCCTTCCATTCACTCACATTTTGAAAGGCCTTGTGGACCTTTAAAAATTCAAAGAGAAAAAGAGAGAAAAGAAAAGAAAATCTAAAATTTCTCATTATGAATTCTCTTGAAAATAGATGCAACACCATTAAAATTTAAATAGATTTAATAAAAGAAAATAAAAAATAACTTACCCTTACTTCTAAAAATAAAAATAAAAATAATCTAATAAAATAACTAAATAAATAAATATATAGTAATCAAATATAATAACTAAATATATTAATAACTTTTAATATTCCCTCACAAACTCACAATGCAACTACAAAAAATATCGAGAGTTTGTCAAAAACCGAAAACACGGAAACTGGTGTGACTTAGTAAACTACTTCACAATCATATTGTTGAAAAAATCCCTTAGTAATCAATCAAGCTTTGTAATGCTTAATCGAAATCATTGTCATTTTTCATAACAAGATTTCCAAATTCCAAAATTTGAGCTTTTGGATCTTGTGCAAAACATGATGAATTAGTATTCCAAAGAATTGGATAAGTACACTTGATAACAACAAGAATTCCCAAATGAGTGACCTTTAAAACTCCTGATGAATGCTTTAGTGGACTTTCTCTATTGGCAACCCATGCCATAGGCTTATTAGAGGCTTTCTTGTATAATATCCCTGAGTATCGGTTCTTGGAATTACCTGGACTGAAGAAACCCATTTCAAAGCTCCCACTAGCTAAAGTGATAGTCTTCACGTCTCTAATGAGTTGATTTACAATTATGGTGTCTACTGCCATGGAGATTCTTCAAAGGGAGAATACATAGGAGAAGATAACTACAAATGTTGTAAGAGCATCAATCAATAGGTGTTTTCTAAGTCTCCTCGTCTTTTCTGTTTTTTTCCCCTGTAAGATTTGACAAAGTTTCCCTCAAACATCACGATCAATCTAGTTTCCTATTGGTAGGCCATAGCTCTAGAAATCTCTTCATATGAATAATCAATTCTTTTCTTTGAATGTGTAGTCTATATTATTAGGCGGCGTGGTCCCTTGAATTGATTATCTGTGTGATTTGTATGACTTAAGAGAACACCAACCTCCATGTACAAAAGTAACAGTGGACACAAATAAGGGGTCCATTTACCAATGGATTGAATGTCTAAAATTTTATTTTCTATACCTCTTAAAATGGACAAGGGATTAGCTCATACCTTGAAGGCACCTATGGACTTTCCTTATGGCCAATCTCACCTCTTCTGTAGAAGAATTACAAGGTGAAGTAAAGATGCAAGAACAGAAAGACTGTTGCAGTGATTCTCTTTCCTTGCCAAGGTTTCCAGGATAAAAATGACAGATAAAAATGCATACAGGGAAAGTTTAAATGCTACAAACAGCTTGTATTATTAAATTTTAATTAATACTTATCAATGACTTTCATAATACTACCCAACAGGCAAAGACTAACCAGACTGCATAATCAGCTGAAACTGGCCCTTGCATGTCAGGGTAAGAATTTGTCCCCAATACATTGCTTTGAGAGAAAAGACCAGGCTCTTTAGGCTGAGGCTATGCACCCTCACATTGTAATGTGTGGTATTTTTTCACCTTTCTCATTGTGCTAATTAATTTGCCAACAATATAATCTATAAACAACAAAAAGAACCAAGAGCAGAGTCAAGATTTTCAGGATATTACTACATACAAATGACTGGATATTTGAAAAATAAATAAATCCATCCAAATGTGTACTGGGAAATTTTATGACATACAGCTTCTATTATTGAACTTTAATACAGAATATTGACTTTCATTGCATGTACAAGTGGGGCAGGTAAAGACTAACTAGACTGAATAACCTGGCTGGATAAACCTATCATCACTGAACCCACCTCAACAATCATTATACAGTCACAGATCTTGAACCAAGACCAAAAAAAAAAGGAAAATCAACACGAAATGCCTTCTATCGACCCTCTATTAATGTAATGGTGTGTTCATTGCCAGAAAAAATTGCATGCTTGTTTGCTGAAGAACTTCCTTCCAGCACATTTCTTTCAGTGAAAAAACCAGGCTCTTTAGGCTGATGTAATGCACTCTCACTACTCAACATCAGAACCACAGAAGACATGCTTGGTCGGTCATCTGGACTACGTTGTACGCATAATAGTCCCACATTGAGAGCACGTAGCACTTCAGATTGATTATAGGAGTCCCCCATGGATGCATCAATCAGTTCCAAAGGCTTACCTTCCATATAGAGTGTCCATGCCTATACCATACAAAGCAAGATGATCAGCAGTAGTTTTATTGCAATGAAATAGAGAGATATTACTCGATACTTACATGCCCAAGAAGATTAAGGGCGTGATCCGGGTGGTTAAATCCTCTGTTTCTCTTCCCAGTTACAATCTCTAGCACCAAAACCCCAAAGCTAAAAACATCTGATTTTGTTGAGTACACTCCATCAATGGCATATTCTGGAGACATGTAACCACTGTAGGAGACCATTAAATTAAGATATTATGATGTTACAAGCAAGGGAAATAAACTATTGACAACATTTTCATATGTACTTACTATGTTCCAACCACCCGTTTTGTTCTTGCTTCAGATTCATTTCCTCTAAAACTTCTAGCCATGCCAAAGTCTGAAATTCTTGGGTTCATCTCATTATCAAGTAAAACATTGTCTGCTTTAAGATCCCTATGGATTATTCTGAGCCTGGAGTCTTGATGAA
Organism: Vitis riparia; assembly: GCF_004353265.1. NCBI lineage: Eukaryota > Viridiplantae > Streptophyta > Magnoliopsida > Vitales > Vitaceae > Vitis > Vitis riparia. The sequence continues at coordinate 5,218,215 of NC_048449.1, forward strand.
GATAAAGAAGCCCACGAGCAATACCATTGATAATGACAAAGCGTTTAGGCCAATCTAATACCAAGGTTTGCATTCCATCTGTCAAAATTTATTTATTTTTGTAATTCATTCAGGATAACTCATTCTGCTAATTAAATTCTTGAAAAGTTGAAAATAATTATAGAAACAAATGAATCTCAAATATTTCAACTCGGAGTGACCCATGCCCATTTCTAGTGACAAGAAAAAATTGTCAAGAGGAGAAAGAAAAGAGTAGTGGTTTTTCACATTAGGGGTTCAAAATCCCCATGGTTTCAAATGGACTAGAAAAAAATGGAAACAAGAATTCTCTAGTTGGTACCTTATCTTGGAGCATTTGGTCAAAAATCAATCTCGAATATAAGGAAGGCATATGTCTTGAGAAATAAAACATAAAGACAAATCACTAAAGCAATTTGAGACTATATTGGGGTTTTAGAGACTAACCAAAAATGAAGAAATCCAAACTTTTGTTGGGCATGTATTCGTAGATCAGCATCTTCTCTTCCCCATGAATGCAGCATCCTAGAAGCTTCACAAGATTTCGGTGCTGAAGTTTGGATATGTGTATAACTTCATTTTTAAACTCATCAAGTCCTTGTCTAGATTCTTTTGACAGCCTTTTCACAGCTATTTCTTTTCCATCTTGCAACATACCCTAAAACCATACTTTCAAAATCATATTTGCATGTTCAAACTTTTAAATCCACATAAAGGAGTTTCAAAAAGTTTTGGCTCTTATATTAGAATTGCACAACAGTGTATCAATGAAAAGACCACATTCTTACCTTGTAGACTGGTCCAAAACCACCCTCTCCAAGCTTATTGTCGTTTGAAAAGTTATCAGTGGCATTCAAAATTGTATCCAAGTCAAATAATGGTAACTCTAGATCTTCCTCTCTTTCATTGATTTCTGCTCCTTTACAATTGTGTTCAGTTTTTCATGCAAAGCAGAGAATGAAAAGAATACAAATTAAGCAACATATAATGGGTCAAAATTTTGGGGGCAAGTCAAGTACAAAGAAAACCTGAACTTGACCCATGATCATGACTAGATCAATTCATCAATTATGTAATCGATCCAGGTCATTCCCCTGCTCCCTCTCTTGGACCACACAGGGGAACTTTTAGTAGCACATGGAATATAGGTTATTACCTTTTCTCCTTAGCCTCTTCTTCCTCAGGACATACAAGGTCAGGACCAGGCTTAGGAGAATCATTCCCACAATTGACACGGTGCTGACAACGACCCACTTCCGCTTCGCCCCTTTGGAACCGCTATTTGTCATTGCAAAAGCATCTTGATCCAAAAGCAAAGCAATCAAGCTAATTAGTTAAGAAGTAAGGGATACAAAGGAGAGACAGACACATGTGCAATATTTGCCTTTGAATACTTGTACAGAATTTATAATTCTCAGGTAAGGAACAGATAAACTCATACCTAATTCTGATTTAGCCATCCTTATATAGAAATCTTGCCCGTTTTCAGTGTACTCTCTGATATCGATCAAGTCACCAAACCAGAGCAAGCATCCACTTCCTCCTCCTCTGATATCTGAATTTGTATAAGCAGTGCAAGAGCAGTTCCCCAAGCACAGGGATGCACATTCCTTAAGGTTCATGCTTTCATTAAACCAGGAGTTGCGGGTGTCGGGCAATTTCACACCAGAGTACTTTAAAAACCCGTTACTCTTCTGACAAACCATTGGAGTACTCCGAACACATCCATCTGACCAATCCGCCATGTCCCAATTGCTCTGGAACTTTGGCTCAAACCCTTTCATACACTCACATTTGGGAGAACGGTTAATCTCACAGATGCCATACACACCACACAATGCATAACTGTCGCAGTCATCTGTCTGTGCGGATGAGTAGAGGATCCAATCACTGGTTCGATCAATCCATGTGAATCGCTGAGCGTAGCCTTCAGGACTTAACACCAGCCTCGTAATGACTGAGCTGTTGACAAGCTCAAAAGTATAATACGTCTCCTTGTCATTAAAAATGAAAGCATAGCTATAAACAGAGTTTGGCCTTAATTGAGGAAAACCACTGAACCGTAGACCATTCCACGGTCCAGAGCGGAAGGTCACAGTTGAACCATTCCTCACCAGTAGTTGTGGAGATCCACCAGGATCAAGCCGATATGTGAAATTACCTATAGAGGGGTCATCAGTGGTCTTCCATGATGACAGGTACCGATCCAGGCCCGTCACTCTGTTCCGTCCAAATTTCATGCCTGGTAGAAGAGTATTACATGGATAATCAAAACTCTGCCACAGGAAATTTTCTGAGTCACTATCATTTCCGTTTTTCATGACAAGATTTCCAGAGTCCAGAAGCTGAGCATTTGGATTCTGTGCTGGTCGTGATGAATTAGAAGACCAAATTGTGGTATTAGTACCATTGAGAATGACAAGAGTTCCCCGGTCGGTGACCTTCAAAATTCCGGATGAATCAGTGAGTGGGATTTGTCTGTTGGCAACCCATACAACTGTCCTAGTAGCCACTTTCTTGTACCATATCCCCACGTATCGGTTCTTGGAACTATCCGGACTGAAGAAACCGAGCTCAAAGCTCCCACCAGCTGAAGTTATGGTCTCACCATCTGTAATTATTTGATTTACAGTCAGTGTATCGACTGCAATGGAGATTCTTAAGATGGAGAAGACAAGTACAAGTGTTGCAAAGCCCTCCATCGATACCCCACAAGGAAGAATGACACCCCTTCTGCAGTAACCTATCCCCTATTCTCCTTTTACTCCAAATCTAATGTAGTTTTCAGATGGTTGACCAATGACCATAATGTCATAATCAATGAGCTGCAAGCAATCAATAATTTTCTTCGAATATATATTCCAAATTGGGTGGGAGTTGGGAGAGTCCCTTGAGTTGAATGACTTTAATACGTATGATGCAGAGGAGAAGAAGAAGTGAAAGTATATTTTAATAGGCGGCCAAACCGTAATTTCAGAGGTAATGATTCCAAACTTGATTTTCAATGCTTCTCCAAATTGGCGGGCGTTTATAATAATTTGACAAATGCTACAAAGAGGGCAACCTCAAATGTTATTTAATATGTTTAATTGGTAAATTATATGCATAAACTAAGCATCTAACTATTGTATAAGTCAGTTCACACGTTGCCCCCGTCCAAGGTTCCTTAATTGGTATAAACTAATGTTAGTGTCTATCTTAAAGAAAAAAACGGAAAGATGTCGGTGTCAACATAAACTTCAATACAAACTACGTTAGTTCAAAGACACAAACATAAATAATTTACATAAAACCCTACGAAGTTTTAACATAATTCAACCAATCATACGTATATCCACTGATGTGAGAGAATAATTTTACAATACAATATAGAGGCAATCTCTCCATTTCATTTCATAACATCTTCTCTTCATGATTTAGAATATTTTATATAATATTCTTTATAAAAGGTAATCGATACTAATTAAGAATTTTGGACACTTTCTAATAAAAGATGAGGTAAAGACCAAGATAAGAAGAATATTTGCATTCTTCGATATTATCCTTTTTAAGATCTCATGAATACACTTATATGATTAAGAGAAATTTAATATATATATATATATATATATATATATATATATATATATATATATATATATATATATATATATACATATATAATATTAAAAATAAAATATCAATTCAACGTGGGGTTGTATAATATCTCTATTACACAATCAGAAGATTCGATATTATCTTTTTAAGATCTCATAATTAAAAACACACTTATATAGTTAATAGAAATTTAATATATATATATATATATATATATATATATATATATATATATATGATATTAAAAATAAAATCTCAATTCAACATTGGGTTATATAATATCTCTATTACACAATTAGAAGATTCGAAAATGTTATTGAGATATTCCTTATAGCTTTTCTCATTTTATAAGAAAATTTAATATTAGAATAACGTATCATCTTAAAAAATATTTTATATAATATTTTTTACAAAAAAAAAATATATATACTAGTTAAGAATTTAGGACACCTTCTAACCAAAAATTAAGTGAAGATGGTCCCTTTTGAGATCTCATGAATTAAAAACACACTTATATAATTAAAAGAAATTAAGATAGTATAATATCTCTGTTACAATAACGGATAGGTTCGAAAATGTTATAAAAAGACAGCTTTTATTCAATTTCAACTTGAATGCCAATGAGTAGTTTTCACGATCAACAAGACCATGTTTTGGGTTGGAGTTGCCGGATAAGCTACGCCATTAAAAAAGGCTAGTATCATCGAGATATTATATGTGACCATGTAAGGGTAGCTTGGATGGAGTGGACTTGCCTTTCCATTACGGTAAATTTCACTGTCCATAATAATTTCATGGAAAATTCCACGGGAGAAGGACTTCACCTGCCAAGGGCCAATTGTAACATCAACTTTTGAAAAGGAGATGCAAAAGTTGGACACTCCTTTGGGCGTGTTAAGTCATGTTGGGACAGCTAATTTTGTTGCATACTTTACTTTTCTTGTTTTTATTTTAATTTCTTCTTATTTTTTTCTTTTTGAAATTTCTTTTTTTTTTTTCATTTTTTCACGTGTTTCAATTTTTTTTCAATTATTCCATTGTTTTTGTTTTTATTCCTTTTTCAATTTTTAAAATTCTTTTTTTCTTGTTGTAAGTTTTATTTAGTCATTTACTCATACAAGAACCACAAAAGGTGAATGTTATACTATATAATGTTTTTTATCAATCATTTGGGTTTAATGTACAAGATTTAGAATTTAGGATTCAAGGTTTAATAGATAGGATTTAGGTTTTGAGGTTTAGGGTTATGAACTTATGATTTATGTTGTTTTAATTCAAACACTTCTTCTCCAAATGAATAGCTATGATATGTCAATTTTTTTCTAAATGGTTGAGACGGACAATGTTCAATGTATTTAAATATGGGAAAATTGTGGTTCCGTTACACACATTTTTTTTAAAAATTACAAAATAAAAACCCTCGACTATTTTACTCTATAGCCAAAATTATTCTAATACTATTTACTATTCCTAAAAGCATGGTTTGTTTCCCAAAAGATAAAACTTGATGTAACTCTCTTGTAAATATAACTAATTCATATTCTAAATGAATCAAGTAATTTAACAATTTTATACAAATAGGGTAGACTGGAATTATATATAAAATTGAACAAAAATTTTGAAAAGCTAATAACAAAACTGTAAAATATTATTGAACAACAAATTTTAAAAAATAAATAATTTTCATATATTTATAAGAAAATCTTATCTTATTAAAGTTGCATCATACGATCTGAATAAAATACAAAAGAAAAATCATATGCATTTTAATACTAGTAAAATAGTGTGATTTAACCAAAGACTAAGGGGGTGTTCCGTAAAAATTTAATATTTATTACTTAATAATTTAAATTGATTTTAAGTTAAATTATACTTAAATTATTGACTTAAAATTTATTACTTAATTCTTACTTTAAATAAAGATTATTTAACTAAATTAACTTAAAATTTATTATAAATCATCAAATTAATATATTCATTCTCATAAATTATAATTAGGATAGATGAAGATGAGTAACAGTAGAAGGCATGAAGTAACAAAGGAGTTCGTGAAGGTAATTATGGTAAATAAGGATATAAAAAAAAGTAAAATACTTATGTAGATTCAAGAATAAGTTAATTGTTTTTACCAATTACTTAAAGTTGTTTTTTACTTTAAACCGTACCTTTAAATTATTTTACCAAATGTAATTTAATTTACTTAATGACTTAAATTAAATTATTAAATCACTTTAAATTAGTTATTAAATTGATTTATCAAATATCGACTATATATATTAATTTTATCACAGTATGTTTCAGGCAACTATAATAGAGTCTGATGGGAAATCATAAATTTAGATTTTATTATTTATTTATGTTTTCAAATATCATTCAAGATTGTAAGTCAAATAAATTAGGCATAAATTATTGGTGTCTTATTTAATAGGTTAAGGAGAGCTTAACAACTCTCTAAAAAGATCAACATATTTAGTATTTTTCAATTGAGACCCAGAGCTTGACTGCCATTGAACTGGAGCCACCACCATCCCAGGCAGCCCCAAAGGTCAATGTTGCACTTGCACCACAAAATAAATAAATAAATGAGGTGGCATTTTGTGATGGTAAAAGGAAAATAAAACACTTCTGTACCCTTTCCACAACTGATATACACCATAATGGAGTTGGTGGATGAGTTGAACCAGTCCATTCTTCTCTTCTTCTTCAATTATTTAAGACAAGGACAGTTAGATTTTGAATTAATGTGCCTTTTCTAACAACCTCATGACAGGCTATGGTGTCATGTATTAATTTCTTAATTTATTATTTATTTTTTATGTTCTTATTTGAAATTTCACCAAATAAAAATATAAATAAAAATAAAATTATTTAAAATTTACATATTTTTAAAAGTCTAGATTCTAAAGCTATCGACAGGTTTTATCAAGTTGGTGTTTAATCTGAACTCAACTAATCAAACTTGACTTTTAATTCAAAACAGTTAACTTAAGTCCAATCTAAAACATAAAAAAATCTGGTTGATGATTCAAAATCCACCAACAAATTTTTAAATTAGACTTGATCCAACTTAAATTGATTAAGTTGGATTAGATATTAGTTAATTAAGCTAGACTCAGGTTAATCAGGTTGATGATTCAAAGTTTACCTTCAATTTATAAAAAAAAAAAAAAACTATATAATTATACCAAAATTTGAGTAGTAAAATAATAAATAAGATAATATTTCAATATAATAACAAAAAATATATAAGTTTATTTATCTTTTTTAATATGATGTAATTATAATTTGATTTTTTCTTAAAAATCTAACAAATAAATAAGATAAATATTAATATAAAGGAACATAGATATTATAAATATTATAAAAATATTAATGAAATACTCACAAAATTATCTAATTTTTTCTTTTTATTTATTTTTCTTTGTATGATATTTCTTTTCATGTTTTTTATAAGTATTTTTTAAATTTTCGTTTTATGAATGCATTGAGTGCATGACAATACTTAATGTGATATATTTAATCTCAATTGGATACAAAAAGATATTTCTAAAATTATTACTTTTGTTATAAAAGACAAATACGATACAACACTACAATTATAATATAAATACATTAACATTATAATAAAATATAATTTAAAATTTGTCGAACTTTTTTACAAAATTGACAATTGTGAGTAATTCTAGCATATCCCTAATATGTTTAATTCAATAAAACAACTTTAAAAGTCAAACAAAGTACTAATATCAATTCACAATGCTTATAAACTTTTTATTTAAATATTAATTAGTAATTTCAATTCACTAAGTCATTGATGTAAGTGTATGATGTGTTTAATGTCATTGAAGTACAAAAAGATATATGTGAAACTATTACTTAATTTAATTTGCTTGATTCGTTTTTCATAAATTCTTTAATATCTTAGAATTAACAAATTTACTAAATTATTCTTTTCTAATGCATTGCATCGATTAATACAAAAACCAATGAGGTATAAATCAACATCTCTAAGACTATTTCCTTTCTAAAAATATATAAATATAACATAAATATATTCATTTACAACAAAAATATACTAATATTATATATAGTATGATAAGGTCCAAATTAAAAAATTTTAAATATTTTTACAAAATTGACAGTTGTGAATTATCCCACTATATTCCTTTCATGTTCAGTGTCATAAATTAACTTTAGAAGTTAAATGAAGTAGCAATATGGATTCACAATGCTGATAATGTATAGACAAATTAGTCGAGAATTTTAATGTATTGAGTTATTGATATTAATATACTTGTGTGATATAATAGATGTCAATGAGGATTGCTTCTGTGCAGTAGCCATTTATGCAGACAATGTGTTGGCAGAAGAGATTTCCTCAGTCCTGTGGAAGACACAACAAAAGTATTGCAGACAAGCCCAGATAAGTCTACCTGATCCTTGTTGAGAGTACTCATTGGCAGCAGTGTTCTTCAATCTCTTTTTGTGGTTAGCTGTGGCTGTGGCTGCTGTCTTCTGATACTGTAAGAAACTGATCAGTCTCCAGTTTGTTTCAAGCATACCGGGGAGGCGGGGACTACTACTGTGACACATTATTCATACACAAAGGTTGAAGTAGCCACCCATGGCTCCAAGGAGATATCGAGCAGAGGAGATTGACCAATTTAGTCGGCTTCTAGTGCATGAATACATGAGCAATGGCTTCTTTACTCACCTTTGGGGTTGTAGTAAGGCTAATGCACAAAAGGAGTGCAGCACCCAGATCATCCATTGTGATATAAACCCCCAAAAAATACTCCTAGATCGGCACTTAACACCTAGGATTTCAGATTTTGAACAAGCAATGCTGTTGTTTGCTGATCAAACTTAAACTACTCTTAAGAGGAGGTGGCATAAGACGGACCATATGCTACTTTGCCACAAAATGGTTCAGGAAAGGAACAATCACAGCTAAAGTTGATGCTTACTATGGTGGAATGTCGCTAGAAATCCTATGCTGCAATTCCAGTGTTGCATTTGCAAAGGAAGACAAAGAGGAAGCACTAATGGATGGAGCTTATGAATGCACCTAGTGACTTTCTTCATGACCAATCTCACCTCTTCAGTAGAAGAATTACAAGGTGAAGTAAAGACCAAGAACAGAAAGACTGTTTCAACGATTCTCTTTCCTTGTCAAGCTTTCAAGGATAAAAATGACAGATAAAAATGCATACAGGGAAAGTTTAAAGCCTACAAACAGCTTGTATTATTAAATTTTAATTAATACTTATCAAATGACTTTCATAATACCACCCAACAGGCAAAGACTAACCAGACTGCATAATCAGCTGAAACTGGCCCTTGCATGTCAGGGTAAGAATTTGTCCCCAATATATTGCTTTGAGAGAAAAGACCAGGCTCTTTAGGCTGAGGCTATGCACCCTCACATTGTAATGTGTGGTATTTTTTCACCTTTCTCATTGTGCTAATTAATCTACCAACAATATAAATTATAAACAACAAAAAGAACCGAGAGCAGAGTCAAGATTTTCAGGATATTACTATATACAAATGACTGGATATTTGATAAAACAATAAATCCATCCAAATGTGTACTGGGAAATTTTATGACATACAGCTTCTATTATTGAACTTTAATACAGAATATTGACTTTCATTGCATGTACAAGTGGGGCAGGTAAAGACTAACTAGACTGAATAACCTGGCTGGATAAACCTATCATCACTGAACCTACCTCAACCATCATTATATAGTCACAGATCTTGAACCAAGACCCAAAAAAAGAAAATCAACACGCAATGCCTTCTATCGACCCTCTATTAATGTAATGGTGTGTTCATTGCCAGAAAAAATTGCATGCTTGCTTGCTGAAGAACTTCCTTCCAGCATATTTCTTTCAGTGAAAAAACCAGAAAGAGCCTGGTTTTTTCACTGAAAGAAATATGCTGGAAGGAAGTTCTTCAGCAAGCAAGCATGCAATTTTTTCTGGCAATGAACACACCATTACATTAATAGAGGGTCGATAAAGGCATTGCGTGTTGATTTTCTTTTTTTGGGTAATGGTTCAAGATCTGTGACTATATAGTTTAGGCTGATGTAATGCGCTCTCACTACTCAACATCAGAACCACAGAAGACATGCTTGGTCGATCATCTGGACTACGTTGTACGCATAATAGTCCCACATTGAGAGCACGTAGCACTTCAGATTGATTACAGGAGTCCCCCATGGATGCATCAATCAGTTCCAAAGGCTTACCTTCCATATAGAGTGTCCATGCCTATACCATTCAAAGCAAGATGATCAGCAGTAGTTTTATTGCAATGAAATAGAGAGATATTACTTGATACTTACATGCCCAAGAAGATTAAGGGCGTGATCCGGGTGGTTAAATCCTCTGTTTCTCTTCCCAGTTACAATCTCTAGCACCAAAACCCCAAAGCTAAAAACATCTGATTTTATTGAGTACACTCCATCAATGGCATATTCTGGAGACATGTAACCACTGTAGGAGACCATTAAATTAAGATATTATGATGTTACAAGCAAGGGAAATAAACTATTGACAACATTTTCATATGTACTTACTATGTTCCAACCACTCGTTTTGTTCTTGCTTCAGATTCATTTCCTCTAAAACTTCTAGCCATGCCAAAGTCTGAAATTCTTGGGTTCATCTCATTATCAAGTAAAACATTGTCTGCTTTAAGATCCCTATGGATTATTCTGAGCCAGGATCAAGCCGATATGTGAAATTACCTATAGAGGGGTCATCAGTGGTCTTCCATGATGACAGGTACCGATCCAGGCCCGTCACTCTGTTCCGTCCAAATTTCATGCCTGGTAGAAGAGTATCACATGGATAATCAAAACTCTGCCACAGGAAATTTTCTGAGTTACTATCATTTCCGTTTTTCATGACAAGATTTCCAGAGTCCAGAAGCTGAGCATTTGGATTCTGTGCTGGTCGTGATGAATTAGAAGACCAAATTGTGGTATTAGTACCATTGAGAATGACAAGAGTTCCCCGGTCGGTGACCTTCAAAACTCCGGATGAATCAGTGAGTGGGATTTGTCTGTTGGCAACCCATACAACTGTTCTAGTAGCCACTTTCTTGTACCATATCCCCACGTATCGGTTCTTGGAACTATCCGGACTGAAGAAATCCAGCTCAAAGCTCCCACCAGCTGAAGTTATGGTCTCACCATCTGTAATTATTTGATTTACAGTCAATGTATCGACTGCAATGGAGATTCTTAAGATGGAGAAGAGAAGTACAAGTGTTGCAAAGCCCTCCATCGATACCCCACAAGGAAGAATGACACCCCTTCTGCAGTAACCTATCCCCTATTCTCCTTCTACTCCAAATCTAATGTAGTTTTCAGATGGTTGACCATAATGTCAGAATCAATGAGCTCATTGAGCTGCAAGCAATCAATAATTTTCTTTGAATATATATTCCAAATTGGGTGGGAGTTGGGAGAGTCCCTTGAGTTGAATGACTTTAATACGTATGATGCAGAGAAGAAGAAGAGGTGAAAGTATATTTTAATAGGCGGCCAAAGCTTCTCCAAATTGGCGGGCGTTTATAATAATTTGACAAATGCTACAAAGAGGGCAACCTCAAATGTTATTTAATATGTTTAATTGGTAAATTATATGCATAAACCAAGCATCAAACTATTGTATAAGTCAGTTCACACGTTGACCCGTCCAAGGTTACTTAATTGGTATAAACTAATGTTAGTGTCTATCTTAAAGAAAAAAACCGAATGATGTCGGTGTCAATATAAACTTCAATACAAACTACGATAGTTCAAAGACACAAACGTAAATAATTTACATAAAAACCTACAAGGTTTTAACGTAATTCAACCAACCATACATATATCCACCGATGTGAGAGAATAATTTTATTATGCAATAGAGAGGCAATCTCTCCATTTCATTTCATAACATCTTCTCTACATGATCTATAATATTTTATACAATATTCTTTATAAAAGGTAATCGTTACTCATCAAGAATTTTGGACACTTTCTAATAAAAGATGAGGTAAAGACCAAGATAAGAAGAATATTTGCATTCTTCAATATTATCTTGAGATCTCATGAATTAAAAACACACTTATATTGTTAAGAGAAATTTATAATATATATATATATATAATATTAAAAAAAATTCTCAATTCAACGTGGGTTGTATAATATCCCTATTACACAACCAGAAGGTTCAAAAATGTTATTGAGATATTCCTTATAACTTTTCTCATTTTATAAGAAAATTTAATATTAGAATAACGTATCCTCTTAAAAAATATTTTATATAATATTTTTTACAAAAATAAATATCTATACTAGTTAAGAATTTAGGACACCTTCTAACCAAAAATTAGGTGAAGACCAAGATAAGAAAAATAGTTGCATTCTTCAATATGGTCCTTTTTGAGATCTCATGAATTAAAAACACACTTATGTAATTAAGAGAAAGTAGGATAGTATAATATCCCTGTTACAATAACGGTTAGGTTCGAAAATGTTATAAAAAGACAGCTTCTGTTCAATTTCAACTTGAATGCCAATGAGTAGTTTTCACGATCAACAAGACCATGTTTTGGGTTGGGAGTTGCCGCATAAGCTACGCCATTAAAAAAGGCTAGTATCATCGAGATATTATATGTGACCATGTAAGGGTAGCTTGGATGGAGTGGACTTGCCTTTCCATTACGGTAAATTTCACTGTCCATAATAATTTCATGGAAAATTCCACGGGAGAAGGACTTCACCTGCCAAGGGCCAATTGTAACATCAACTTTTGAAATGGAGATGCAAAAGTTGGACACTCCTTTGGGCGTGTTAAGTCATGTTGGGACAGCTCATTTTGTTGCATACTTTACTTTTCTTGTTTTGATTTTAATTTCTTCTTTTTTCTTTTTGAATTTTTTTTTTTTTTCATTTTTTCACATGTTTCAATTTTTTTCAATTTTTATTTTTTTCAATTCTTCCATTGTTTTTGTTTTTGTTCCTTTTTTTTTAATTTCTTTTTTTCTTGTTGTAAGGTTTATTTAGTCATTTATTCATATAAGAACCACAAAAGGTGAATGTTATACTACACAATGTTTTTTATCTATCATATTACATTTACAAGATTTAGAATTTAGGATTTAAGGTTTACTATATAAGATTTAGGGTTTAAGGTTTAGAATTATGATTTATATTGTTTTAATTCAAACATTTCTTCTCCAAATGAATAGCTATGATATGCCAATATTTTTCTAAACCGTTGAGATTGACAACAATGTATTTAAATATGGGAAAATTGTGGTTCTGCACACACATTTTTAATAAAGAATTACAAAATAGAAACCCTCGACTGCTCTATTCTATAGCTAAAATTATACTAATACTATTTACTATTCCTAAAAGCATAGTTTGTTTCCCAAAAGATAAAACTTGATGTAACTCTTTTGCAAATATAACTAATTCATATTCTAAATTAATCAAGTAATTTAACAATTTTATACAAATAGGGTATACTTGAATTATATATAATAATAAAATTGAACAAAAATTTGAAAAGCTGATAACAAAACTATAAAATATTACTAAACAACAAATTTTTAAAAATAAATAAATTTCATATATTTAATAGAAAATCGTATCTTATTAAAATTGCATCTTACAAATACGATCTGAATACAATACAAAAGAAAAATCACATGCATTTTAATACTAGTAAAATAGTGTGATTTAACCAAAGACTAAGTGAGTGTTTTGTAAAATTTAATACTTATTACTTAATAATTTAAGTTGATTTTAAGTTAAATTGTATTTAAATTGTTGACTTAAAACTTATTACTTAATTTTTACTTTAAATAAAGATTGTTTGATTAAATTAACTTAAAACTTATTTTAAATCATCAAATTAATATATTTATCCTCATAAATTATAATTAGGATAGATGAATATGAGTAACAATAGAAGTCGAGAAGTAACAAAGGAAATCGTAGAGGTAATTATAGTAAATAAGGATAAAAGAAAGTAAAATAAAGATGTGGATTCAAGAATAAGTTAATTATTTTTTCTTATTACTTAAAGTTATTTTTTACTTTAAATAATGTCTTTAAATTATTTTACCAAACATAATTTAATTTACTTAATGACTTAAATTAAGTTATTAAATCATTTTAAGTTATTAAATTGATTTACTAACTATATATATTAATTTTATCACAAGTATGTTTCAATCAACTATAATAGAGTCTGGGAAATCATAAATTTAGATTTTATTATTTATATATGTTTTCAAATATCATCCAAGATTGTAAGTCAAATAAATTAGGCATAAATTAGTGGTGTCTTATTTAATAGGTTAAGGAGAGCTTAATATAGTGCTAACGAAAGCTTTGATGCCAACAATGTTAGTTCAAGAACACAAAGATAAAACAATCACACATACGGTACACGAGGTTTTAACGTGGTTCGGCCAACTATGCCTACGTCCACGGATGAGAGATAATGATTCCACTATATAATAGAGAATATTACAGAGGACAGAACCAGATACAACTATTGGGTTCCCGAAACATCCCATGTTTCCCCACTCCTTATATCCATACCTTACTACAAGCCATCTCGCTCCACTGGGTACCTCCCGTTCTTCCTCACATCTCTATCCACTTTGTATAGTCTCTACAGGCTCATCTCCATCTCATAACTTTTTCCCCTCATGACCTAAAATATTTATAGAGATATTTCCAACAACCTTCCTTATTCTACAAGAAAGTCTAATATTACAATAATATATCCTAGAAATATTCTATATAATATTCTTTACAAAAAAGAATCTATACTAATTAGGAATTTGGGACACTTCATAACACTTAAAAACTCTCTAAAAAGTTCAACATATTTAGTAATTTTCAATTGAGACCCAGAGCTTGACTGCCATTGAACTGGAGCCACCACCATCCCAGGCAGCCCCAAAGGTCAATGTTGCACTTGCACCACAAAATAAATAAATAAATGAGGTAGCATTTTGTGATGGTAAAAGGGAAATAAAACACTTCTGTTCCCTTTCCACAAGTGATATACGCCATAATGGAGTTGGTGGATGAGTTGAACCAGTCCATTCTTCTCTTCTTCTTCAATTATTTAAGACAAGGACAGTTAGATTTTGAATTAATGTGCCTTTTCTAACAACCTCATGACAGGCTATGGTGTCATGTATTAATTTCTTAATTTATTCTTTATTTTTTTATGATCTTATTTGAATTTTCACCAAATAAAAATAAAAATAAAAATAAAATTATTTAAAATTTACATATTTTTAAAAGTCTAGATTCTAAAGCTATCGACAGGTTTTATCAAATTGGTGTTTAATCTAAACTCAACTAATCAAACTTGACTTTTAATTCAAAACAGTTAACTTAAGTCCAATCTAAAACATAAAAAAAATCGAGTTGATGATTCAAAATCCACTAACAAATTTTTAAATTAGACTTAGATCCAACTTAGATTGATTAAGTTGGATAAGATATTAGTTAATTAAGCTATACTCGGGTTAATCAGGTTGATGATTCAAAGTTTACCTTCAATTTAAAAAAAAATTATATAATTATACCAAAATTTGAGTAGTAAAATAGTAAATAAGATAATATTTCAATATAATAACAAAAAATATATAAGTTTATTTATCTTTTTTAATATGATGTAATTATAATTTGATTTTTTTCTTAAAAATCTAACAAATAAATAAGATAAATATTAATATAAAGGAACATAGATATTATAAATATTATAAAAATATTAATGAAATACTCACAAAATTATATAATTTTTTCTTTTTATTTATGACTTTTTTTTTTCTTTGTATGATATTTCTTTTCATGTTTTTTATAATTTTTTTTTTTTTTTGTCATTTTATGAATGCATTGAGTGCATGATAATAATTAACATGATATATTTAATCTCAATTGGATATAAAAAGATATTTTTAAAATTATTACTTTTATTATAAAAGACAAATACGATACAACACTACACTTATAATATAAATACATTAACATTATGATAAAATCTAATTTAATATTTGTCGAACTTTTTGACAAAATTGGCAATTGTGAGTAATTCTAGTATATCCCTAATATGTTTAATTCTATAAAAATAAAAAATAAAAATAAAAACTTTAAAAGTCAAACAAAGTACTAATATGAATTCACAGTGCTTATAAACTTTTTATTTAAATATTAATTAGTAATTTCAATTCACTAAATCATTGATGTTCATACACTTGTATGATGTGCCTAATGTCATTGAAGTATAAAAAGATATATCTGAAACTATTACTTAATTTAATTTGCTTGATTCGTTTTTCATAAATTCTTTAATATCTTAGAATTAACAAATTAATTAAATTATTCTTTTCTAATGCATTGCATCGATCTATTAATACAAAAACCAATGAGATATAAATCAACATCTCTAAGACTATTTCCTTTCTAAAAAATATTAATATAACGTAAATATATTCATTTACAACAAAAATATACTAATATTATATATAGTATGATAAGGTCCAAATTTAAAAAACTTAAATATTTTTACAAAATTGACAGTTGTGAATTATCCCACTATATTCCTTTCATGTTCAATGTCATAAATTAACTTTAGAAGTTAAATGAAGTAGCAATATGGATTCACAATGCTAATAATGTATAGATAAATTAGTCGAGAATTTTAATGTATTGAGTCATTGATATTAATATACTTGTATGATATAATAGATGTCAATGAGGTATAAAAATATTTCTTTGAGAGTATTACTTCATTCAATTAACTTACTTCAATTTACTCAACACCATTTTTATAAATTTTTTAATATTTTAGAATAGGATAAAGTTATTAAATTGTTTTACCAATTCACTAAATTGATGTGTTTACAAAATAATACACTAAATTAATAATATAAATTTATTAAATTATTTTTATGATAATTCTAGCATCTAATTGGACTTGATATTCTACATACACGTCTAAGCAAAATAATGCTTTTCTTTTTGAAAACCCAGCTTTTTTTATAAATAAATTAAAAAAAAAAAAAAAAAAAAAAAAACCTTCATAAGATAATAGGTCATATTCAAATGAGAAATCATTTTTTGGGGGAATGAGGTATGCATTATTGATAAACGATGGGTCTTGTCATAATGACAAGGTTATTAATGAGTAATATAAAAAAAATTCATTCAAAAGGCAACATTCTTCTTGTAAGTTTGATCTTTAATAGGAATTTAGGTAATCATCGATGCCAACTCACCCTATTTAAAAAAAAAAAATTCAATAAAAAGCTAACCATGACCTAAATCAAGCGGTAAAAATGATTGTTCAAACTCATTCAAATGTCAAATTGGATCTAACCAAGCCCAACTAAGTTGCACCTATGCTAGATTTTATGGTTTAATAGGGGAATAACATTAGCAAATTATGTTAAATTCTTGAAAATCAAACTAACTTTTTTTTTTTTGTATTTTCCTTTTTCCTCATTTTTTTTCTTCTCTCGTCCTTCCATATATATATAAATTAACAAATAAAGAAAAAAAAAATCAAAGGCATGAAGAAAAATAAAATAAGTGTTGCCGTAAAGGAAGTTTTAATGTAAATAATGTTAATTTAAAAACACAAAAATAAAATAATCTATATAAAGATACATGAGGTTTTAACATAATTCGATCAACCATACCTATATCCACTGATGAGAGAAAATCATTCTATCATACTGTAAAGAAATTACATATGATAGAAATCAAATCCAATTATTAGGTTTTTAAATCATCTTATATTTTCTCACTTCTTATATTTACACTCATGTGTCCCATTCTTCCTCAATTCTCGATTCAACTCATATAATCTTTACAAGTTTATCTTCATCTCATAACTATAATATTTATAAAAATATTCATAATAACTTTTTTTAGAATAAGAAAATCTAATATTATAGTAATATGTCAACTTAATAAATATTCTTCACAAAATGGAATCTTTACTAATTAAGAAGTTTGGATATTTCCTAACAATCTCCACATTGAATCAAATTCCATTAAATCGGTCTTCTATCTCTTTATGATACATGTTTTTTTTTACCAATCCAAAATAATCAACTTCATCAATCTTTTTTTGTCGTTTTCTTGTATGCTTTGTTCTCTTTTGTCTCTTCTAGAGATCTTCATCTTGAGCTCTTATGCTAATTTGTTATACTAACATAAGTTTTAATGCAAACAAAATTAATTCAAGAACACAAACATAAAATAATATACACAAAGTATACAAGATTTTAATATGGTTCAATCTATCGTACCTACATCTACGGACGAGAGATAATCATTCTACTATAGCATAAACAATATGATAAAGGATGAAAATTAAATACAATTATTACATTCCCGAAACATTTCATATTTCCTTGTCCCTTATATTTACATCTTGTTCCTCACATCTTTATTCATTTCGTATAATCTTCACAAACTCATCTTATCTCATTATTACTTTTTCCCTTCATGACCAATAATATTTATAGAAATATTCCTAATAAATTTCCTTATTCAATAAGAAAATTTCATATTACAATAATATTTTATACAATATTTTTACAAAAAAAGAATTTTTACTAATCAAGAACTTGGACACTTCCTAAGAAAGCTTAAATTAAATCAGTCTTTCATACATGTTTTTTTCATATTTTTTATTTTTTATTTTTCTTTAATATAAAATTTTAAAAATTTTGAATGTATAAAATTTTAAATGATTTCTACAATATTTTATTCCTTTATAACTCCTTCTACTTCAATCTAATGGAGTCGTGCGTTCAAGAAGTTGTCAGAATATGATGGGGTATTGGAAAATTTTTGCAAAAGTTAAAAAAGTAGAATGATTTTCATGAAGACCCTTGAACAACGATATTAAGTTTTGTCGGAATAAAAGCTGATTTTATTTATTGTAACCTTAAAATAGAGCATAAGAATGAGAAATTAATTCCATTTCCATTTATGAAAATAATTAAATTATTTTTTAAAATAAGAATACAAAAATAAAAAATTGATTAATATGAAATTCAGATCTCGTTGTTTTTTAAATTTTGATTCCGCTATTCTACATAATATTATTATTTATTTTCATTTTCATTCTCATTCATATTCTCTCATGTGCCAAACATATTTGTGTCTTCTTTGGTGATCCTGGACCTTAGCAATTAGGCAAAATATCATATGGTGCATGGCTAATAACCTTAATCACTTGTAATCTAAAGTTTTTTTTTTTCTTTTTTTTCATTATCTTTGAAGTTGACATAGACCACGCAAGTGGGCAAGTGGGCAAGATATCATCTTCAAATCATGTCATAAGGATGTGACAAGCCATGAAGCCAATACCGGAAATTTAGAGGCAATTGGGACTGAAATTTCATATTTTTGGAACATTCCATGCAATAGTGGCATTAAGCAGCAGTGAAAGTTCCCAGTGGGCGTCCCAACTTCTCCAAAATGGACCATTCTACCCCTGAAGGGTGTAGACTAAGCTTCATTCTTTGATATGAAATGGAAGTAACCAAGAAGTCTCCGACAAGCTTCCTCCTCAAGCCCCTCATCACCTTCTCAGAAATCGAGAAGCAACTTCAGGCTTCAGAATCAGCCAACCTTTTATTACCTGTAAATGAGTTGTACTCCGTGTCCCAATCCCTCCTCTTCTCCCTTTATTTAGCCCTCCGCAACTCTCTCCCTCTCCAACACAATACACATCTTTGCTTGATTGCTTGATTGCTTGATTACTTCTCCATAATGGCATCCCAGGACCCATCAAACTTCCAGGATTTCTTGCCTCTGATGGCCCACAAGTTGGGGGGTGAGGGACTGATGAGTGAGCTCTGCAATGGCTTCAATCTGCTGATGGACAGCAGTAAGGGCGTCATCACTTTTGAGAGTCTGAAAAGGAACTCTGCTCTTCTGGGGTTGGAGGGCTTGTCCGATGATGATCTGTGGAGCATGCTGAGGGAAGGGGATTTTGATGGTGATGGGGCCCTGAATCAGATGGAGTTTTGTGTGCTCATGTTCAGATTAAGCCCTGAGTTGATGGAGGAGTCTGAGTTTTGGCTGGAAGAAGCCCTTCAACAAGAGCTCAAGAATCATCATTGATCTTCATTTTTTTCTTTCTTTCTTTGGTTGTTTCTTTACTGATTTGAGACCTTTTGTTGTAATGGATCGTTGATGTTGGGTTTGAAAATTGAAATTTACACACAGAAATATATCTGTAGTAAACCAGTGGGTATTTTGATTTGGTTTACACTTTACCAAAATGTAAAACGAGCCTGAATGGAAACATTATTATATATAGTGTTTTTCCCTGCTATACAGGGGAAGTTTGAAACATTGTTGACCTCTGTCCCTGACTCGTATATTGATGGCATCTCTGATTAGCAACCCAAAATGAATCTGACTATCCAACGACTGCAATTAAAGATATTCACTATACTGAACCACAACAATTTCTTCATTTATAATATTTAGGCAACCGACATGAATAGGCTAATGAGTCAAAACACAATAGCAATTCAGAATTGTAATTCCGAGTCTTTCAACTTTAGGAGTTCTTGTGTTGAAGTGCCACAAAAGGGGTGCAATTTGGTAGGGTTGGGTTCCGGCTAATCTAAGCCCAATTCGAATTAAGAAATAATTAATCCGATCAAAGCTCTAGATGATAATTAAAAAGGTAAAATAAATTTATATATCATCCTGAAAGAAATTAAAAAGATATGTGATATAATTATAATATGATTTTTTTTCTTAATAATTTAAAAAGGAAATGAATAAGATGAATATTATTATTAACGATGATATAGGCTAGACTTGGGTTATTCAAACCTTAACCTAAGTTCAACCAAATTGAGTTTAGATTGAAGAAATTTAAAAATGATTATCCAAACCTACTCAATAGTTGAATTGGATTCAATTTGAATAGGATAGATTTGTCTAAATTACACCCTAAACTAGGGGTACAACTTAAGTGGGTTGGCCCAACCCAAACCCGACATTTGGGCGAGCTTGGGCAATGCATTTTAAATACATGGGTTGGGTTTGGGTTAGGTTTTTTCAACCTAACTCAATTTGGATTAGATTTGGGCTAAAGTTTAGGCAACTCGAGCCTAACTCAAACCTAATTTAATGTTTTTATAATATACATATAATGTATATTGTCTTATATAATATTGTTCATTTTCTTTTTCTACTTTTTAGAAAAAAATATCAAATTATATTATATCATATATTTTCATTTATTTTAGAAAATATATAAATGTTTATTTATTCTTTTGTTGCTATCTTGAAATTTTGTTTTATTTACTATTTAAATTTTTATATAAATATATTTAAAAAGTTTTTTTAAAAAATATTATAAATGGATTTTGAATTATATAACCTGATTAACCCAAATCAAACTTGAACAATTCAAATTTAACTTGAACTTAAAAAAAAAAAAAAAAAAAAAAAAAAAAAAAAAAAAAAAAAAAAAAAAAAAAAAAAAAAAAAAAAATTGGATTGTGCATGGGTTAAGTACCTTGAATTAGAGTTCGGTTTAAGTTGATTTTGAGTTAATTGTTTCTTAAATTGGATTGAGTTCGAATTAGTCATTAACACTTGAGCCTTATTCGTTAGTATGTTAAGAAGATGTTAGAATGGATTTGGGCCTTGTCTTGTAGTCCAGCCCATCAAACTTAGAAAATGTGATTATCATCTTACATGCAAAAATAAATAAATAAAACCAAATAGGGCCCAAATCAGTTTCCTTACGTAAGACTCATGCATTATGAAGAAGCAAAGGAATGATCATTTGATGGAACGGAGCGTGTGAAACGGCATCGTTTTGAGAAACGGACCCGCTATAGGTGAACGGTTGGATATACCACTCCCACACAATTGACAATACCAGTCATGCTGCTTTGACAATACCGTGGCGGAAGGTTTTGAATAGGGATGGGTATGAACAGGGGTAGATTCTTGGAATAGATGACTGATTCCGGAAGAAAACTTTTTCTGGGATTTGCTTCGAAATTCAAAGTAGCAGCAGGAGCATAATGGGAAAGAGAGGGAAAGTCAAAAACGCGGAGCAGAGTTTTTGTGCAGAGGAAGAAAAGGTGATGGAATGGGGGTCGGGTGGAGACTTGGAGTGGAGTGGAGAAGATGAGAGATGGGTTGGGAAACGGATAATCTTAAATAATGCGTGTTTGACCAGCGCAATAAGCGCGTGCTTTTCTCTTCAACGACTTTCACTCAAACGACATCGTTTTATTAATTCTACACTGCCTGTGATCCCACCCGACAACTTTATAATGGCCTAAGTGCTCTCTGTGCTCCACGCACGTGTCTCCCACGATAACGAACTTCTCTGCTACTCCATTTATGATTTACCCTAATGAGAGATCTTCATTTTGGGAATGGTTTTTTTAAAAAAATAAAAATAAAAAAAATCTCATATTATGCAATGCAGAAAAACATTCTCGGAGTTTTTTTTAGTTTGTTTCCGTATGTTAAATGATTCTTTCTTAAATATTACTAATAATTACTCAAACCAACTCTAAAAATATTTATAATATTTATCCCATAATTTATAGTAATATCATTTATATGTTTTTCTATAAAAAAAATGAAAATAATAAATTAAAATTATGTTTTATACTATTTATTTTATTAAAATGATAAACAAATTTATTTCTCTTTTTTATTATAGTAAAATATTATTTGGATTTTATATTTTGGTATAAAAAAATAAGTGAAAAAGAAAAATATTATGGACAAGTTGAACCCAACGTGTAACCTTATCCACAAGTAGATGAATATAACCTCCCAAAAAGGAGGCAAAAACACTATTGATATTACAAACTTAACTAACATTATGATGAATAATATTTCTATTCAAATTGATTTTGGTAGAAATGTTTTCTTAAAAGTATTTTTAGAATAATTATTTATCAAGTGTGGGTTTTTAAGAAGTATTATAAATGATTTTTCAAAATTTTAAAAGTAATTTTTAAATTTTATTAAAGGTTTGATTTTTTTTTTCAAAAAATGCTTTTTTATTTTACTAGTGTTTTCTTGGAACATTGTCAAATGGACTCTAACAAAATTTAACCCGCTTCCCCACAAAACCCTCCTCCCTCTACTCTCACAGATAGGATGTGATGTCCCACATCGAATAAGGAAGAAAGTTTTTTACATTAACCTGGTATATGTGTTTTAAAACCGTAAACACCTTTTTGGGTTCAAAGCAAATAATATCTATACGGTTGGAAGTGTGGGATGTCTGCTAACTTTTTCTTCTATCCCTTCTCTCATATAACCATCATGCTCCTATTGTATCCCACAAGATTACGAGTTGAACAGATAGACATCAACATCATACATATATAATACTAATAACTTTTTCTTCTATCCCTTCTCTCATGTAAACATAATGTTCCTATTGTGTCCCATAATATTACAACATCAGGGTCGAAGATTAGCTCTAATATCAAACTTTGATACCATTTATAATAATATGTTTCTAATCATGTAGATATTGTTCATTTTTAGGCTCATATGACTTTAAAAATGTATTTACAAGGTCAAGAGGAGTTTATATATATATCCTCAAAACTTTTTTCTCCTACCCAATGTGGTATTTCACAATAAATTCTCACGTCAGGATTAAGGATTAATTCAAATACCATTTATGAGGACTTGCTCCTAACTGTGTAAATATTGTCAGCTATAGGCCTAAGTTTATAAAGTTAAGAGGAATTCATACATATATAATGTCATGAACTTTTTCTTCTATTCAATATGAGATATTACCATCAACTTCGCTTCCTTTCCCTTTCCTCATGAAGATATGATGTCTTCATTTTATAGGATTGCGGAACCAAATAAATTCTGACACCAAGGTTGAAGATTAGTTTTGATACCATTTGTAACAATGCACTCTCAATTGTGTAGATAACTCAAGTGGTCCTCACAAATTTAAAATGTATTTATAAGGACTTTAAAATGTGCTTACAAAGTTAAGATGAGTCCACATGTATATAATGCTAAGAAGTTTTTCCCTTATCTGATGTACGAAATCACAATTACACATTCCCTCCCCCTTCTCTCCTTGATACAAACACAACCTTCCAAACAAACAATACCCCTTAAAAGGTCAAATAAGTTTCCATATTAGAGTTAAAGATCGACTCTGATACCATTTGTAATAATTTACTTTTAATTGTATAAATATTGTCTACTTTATGCCTTAATCGCTCTCATGATTTTAAAATGTGTTTATGGTTAAAAGTAGTCCAAACATACACAACATCGAAAACTTTTTTCTTATCCAATATGGGATATCACACTAATAAAATAAGTATTTTATAATAATGAATTGTTTTGAACGTTATGTACTACATGATAAGCTACTATGCTAAAATTTAATATTTAATTTCTTAAAATAATTTTAGTATTAATTATATTGAATATCCTAATTCAAAACTTATTAACTTAATGTTATTGAATAAAAAAATTTAAGAATTTTTTTAAGCTAGTAAATTTGATATTTTTTTTATCATATTAATTAATAAACTAATGAGAAAGAAACAACAACAAAGGAAAAGGAAAAGTTGACAAGTGTGATAGAAAGTTAATGAGGAGTGTTAAAGAATTATTATTATTATTTTTTTCAATTAAAGCAAGTTGTTTTAATTTTTTTTAATACATCTTACTTTATGTAATGAGACAAAAAAAAAACTATTTTAAATTAAAGATATTACTTTTTTTTTATCAATTTTCATTTAAGGCCATAATATTATTTATTTTACTAGATATATTTAACATAATTAATGAATTAAATTAACTTGCTAAGTTATCTACATATTCTCATACCATTATAAAAACCTTTAATATTGAATTTAAACCCTTAAATAAATAAATTTTTTAAAAAAGAAGCTTATGTATGAAGAAATAAAATCTAAGTACAAAGAAATGAAACCATTCTATTAAAAAAAATAATTAATTTCCACATTCAAGTATGGTATGGATAGAAATCAAGACAATCTTGTATGAAAAAAAAAAAAGAAAAAAAAAAGAAAAAGAGTGGGCTGCTTTTTTGGTCCAAGGAATTTAATAGAAATGAATGGGTAGGTGGGGCAAAACCTTTTCACATTAATATTAATAATTAAACATTGATGATGAGGTTTTGGAAGGGCAATGCATTGAAAGAGCCCCCCACCAACACCCAGATTCATTGGCAGCTTCCAACACAAAAGACATTGAGACCTGTTCATGGTCTGTTAAAGTGGCTAGGCACCACCACCACCACCACCACCACCACCACCGCCACCACCACCATCATCTCTTTTCTATTATCAAATTAATGTAATTAATTTTTATACTTATAACACCTTTCCCATATCATGATATGAATTGATTAGGGGGTAGCATTGAAGACATTTGTGACTTGTATTAGCTTTTCCAACAAGGCAGCAGGCTTCAACATTATGGGGGGAAGGGAGGCTGCAGTGGCATGTGGAATTCTTGAAGCAACAGCCATTAGTTCATTTTCTCCATGCATGCCATTTTGTGGGGCTCCTCTTCAAATTATGAACTATGATTGTTGTCATCATAAATACATAAATAAATAAAAACTTTATACTTAAAAATGTATTTTTTTTAAATAAAATAACAGGGTCGGTTTCGAAACTGGTTTTTAAGAAAAATGCAAAAAAAATTTTAATAATCGAAAACTATTTTCCATTTCAAATAATATCTTGTAATTATTTTATATTATTTTCACTTATTTTTTAAGGACTATTTTAATAAATAATTATATAAAAATATAAAATAATTAAAAATAAAACACTAGATATAAAATTTATTTTTAAAAATATTTTAAATTTTCAAATAAACTTTTATTTTATAAGAATAAAAAAATTCAAAAATTATTTTAAAAAACGGTCAAACAAGTCCATAATATCTATTTAAGGAGTGTTTTTAAAAACTGCTATTTAATATTTTATTAGATAAAAGTTTCTTTAAAAATTTGAAATATTTTTTATCTATTTTTTAAGTTTTTAAATCATTTGTCTATATATTGCTTATTTTTAGAGACATTTTTTCACAATGGGAGGGTTCTTACAATAAGATTCAAAGTCAATGAGCCGCCTCGTTTATATAATCTTTTTATTTATTTATTTTCTTTCGAGATTCGTTCAAGATTCCCCATTCAACAGCAACCTTTATTTTTTTTTAGTAATTCTAATTTTATTAATAAAAAATAAAAAAAAAAAAAGTTGACTCATTGCCATGTCATGGTTACCAAATTTATTTATTATTTATTTATTTATTTATTTTTGGCTTTAATTGGAAGGATAATAAATGTGGAATAATTGCATGTGCTTCTAAATTTAATATCTGACTCGACAAAAATGCAGATCCAACTGGCGCTCAAACTAATTAAATCCATACCTAGAATATTGTATTAAATTATAATTTTAATCCTTACTACTAAACCTAGGAACCAACAAGGACATAAAAAAGAGGGTTTTGGCATTTTCCATAGAAATGTTTAAAAAAAAAATCAGAATAAAATATTCCAACATGGATATTAAAATAATTAAATAAAAATTATAAATATAATTTAACATGATACACCGTCCCTGGCACATGATTACAATATATCACGTCCTAGTCTCTTAAGAACACGCAGAGTCATGAAGGCACCACTTGTATTTTTTTTTTCTTTTTTAAATTAATCAACATTTTGGTCAAAAAATAAAAAATAAAAAATAAAAAATCAGTGACCTCATGGCCATGTCACGATTACCTACGCTGATTTTTTTTTTTTATACAAGAAAAATTGTTAATATATAGAAATCTTATTACAAAAAATTTAAAATATGGTTTGGTGTTATATCCATTTTTTAATTTTAATTTTAATTTATTAATATATATATATATATATATATATATAATTAATTAATTAATTAACACTTAAATATTAATAAATTATAATTATAATTATAATATAAATAAATTATTGCTTTTTTATTTCAAAGAAAAAACCCTAAATCATCAAATTTTGAAGAGTCTATTTTGAAGGAAAATGTGGTAAGTTCTGATCTGCAAGCAAGCAGGATATGACACGGAATTGGAATTTGTGCAGGCTTTGGATAAAAGAAAGTCAAATAAAATCGTCCAATGGAGCGTCCAAAATTGATCGATTCAAATAATTGACCATGTACCTTGGTGTTCCCCAGTTGCCTTCCAACTGTTCACCTTTTGTATGCAAAGTCAACGGGCCAGATTCTTCGAGGCGCGCCATATGATTTGTCCACGTGTACAAAAATTGGTTTCCATTTGTCCTTATATTTCTTTCCTATGAAAACTCCTGGGAATAATAATTTTAAAAAATATTAAAATGGCATTTTCTAGAGTACTTCAAATGATGATGAGCGTGACAACAACATATCATCACCAATCCTGAGTAACCACTTCTCCACAAAAACGGCGCCGTTCTGAAACGAATCGGTGTCGTTTTGGTACCTAATTAGTTTTGTGATTAGCCATTAATTTAGGGCTAAATCCATAAATTAAACCAACCGCAACTCTATATAAAGCCCCCCTCTCTTCCATTTTTAATCGTCAACGTTACCCAATACACAGAGAGAAAAGAGAGAAGCGAAAGAAAGCTTTCAGGAGTTCAACAATGGTGACCAAAGTGTATATTGTGTGAGTCTCTCTAAAATTTTTCTCTCTACAAATCTCTGTATATTTATGTATGCCTTTGCGCATTTCTGGATTTTTCTTTCTAAACTTCAATAAAATTTGTTTGGCATTTCATTGCGCCAATTAGGTTTTTCTGATTGTTTAGTTTTTCTAATTTTTGTTTTGGATTTGATTGGATTCTTCAGGTATTGTGATCGTTTTGGTCTTTGTCCTGTTTGATCACTTTAGGTTTTTCTAAGTTCTGTACTTTTCTGGTTTAAATCTTGGATCTATTTGCTTTGATGCTTTTCCATGGCTAGAAATGAAGTGCGAAAGAAAATTTTATCTCGATCCGTTAGAATTGTGCTGTATTTGTTATGTTGTTTTTATAGTTAGAATTGGTTATCACAGCTGTTGAGCTGGGAAATGCTGCTTATATTTTTAGTTCGTTTGTTTCTTGAAAAAGATGGTTCAGTGGTTGTGGTGACTTGTCAAATAAATTTAAAAATATGAAAAAGTTGAAATTCCAGTCAAATTGTGTTTTTGGTGGAGTCCTTCTTTGATCTCTGATTTTAATCAAAATTAAATTTAAGAAACATGTAGTTTGATGTTCTGCTTTCATGGTATTTGTAAATCTCTATATAAATAATACCACTAACTGCCAGGTTTGCATGGTTGAAAATGGGGGCTTTTAATTGCCATTACGGCATTAGCTTTAGCCTACTTAATCTATTGATTGAATATAGATGAAAATTTCTCATATTATTAAATCATTTTTACCTGATTATATACCTAGGAAATGCTGTAGTTCCCTGCAGTTCTACTTATTCATATGAAATTATAAGGGATTATTTCATAATTACTGGGAAGGTGATATCGACATGGTTTATCACCTCAGAAGAAACTTAGGTAGTCTATGTCTCTTTTTCTATATAAATGTTTAAAAGAAATTGATTTTCATTAAAAGAATAGAGAATCAGAAATATTATTGTAATGTTCTGGTGGAACTTTCATTTTCTTTCAATTAAAACCTTTCCTGGCAAAATCTGTAGGCAGCTAATTATTCTAGCTGAAAAAAATGAGGCTAAGATTTTGATTGATAAGAGAATAATACAAGACTAAAGGGTTAAGATGGAGATGATACTTGCAGGTTTTCATGTAAGGGTACCATTGACATTTAAAGAATCTAAAAAGACAGCTGCAAACCCTTTCACTTCTGGTTTGCTTCGTAAGGCAATATTATTACACGTTGGTAATTCTCCCTTCAACATCAATCAATGAGAAGGGAATAGTTTTATCATAGTTGGTATATTTTAGATATTTTCTCTAGTCATTTCCCACCTAACTGAATACTAGGGCTTGTATCAAAGTTCCATTAATAAATAGATATACCTAAATATCCCCAAACCCAAACAAACTGGTTTGGCTAGGTGGCGTAACTTTGCAGTTCTGTTTTATATCAGTGGAGGAAGGAACTAACAAATAATAACAGTAAATGAAAAGGGCAGGAGAGGTTGTATTTAATCTCTTGTAGGTATTTTATGGAACTGCTAGGATATCTCATTGTGATGCCATTGAGTTGACTTGAATGCTGTAGGGAAAATTTTTGACTACCAGCTTAAATCAAAGAGTTAGTACATCCTTAAATTTTTTTCTCTCAATAGTGGTGATTTCAGTCTTTAAAACTCAACAGAAACCTTGACATATGTATTTTAGCCTAAATAACCATCAGTGGCAAAATAAAAGTATGTTGCTTTCTTTTTTTATTCTTAATTATGATTTTGTACTTATGAACATAAAAATGTTTTTTTTTTTTTTTTTTTTTAAGAATTTATAAAGTGGGTCATGTTATGCCATTCAACTCATGGGTTCCAACTTGTCCCTTACTCTTCTGAATGCTGTGTGCAAAAACATGTTACAATGCTGATGCAAACCTTTCAATGGAGTAATGTACTTGGTCTCATAAACTAGAGAACACATAATTGTATGTATCTTCTTGACTTGAAATTCTTACCAAAAACTTATCAATTTCACTCATCAAGTCCTGGATTCTAGATATGGAACTGAAAATTAATAAATGTGTGCTAAACTATAAGTTGTTCCTTATGGTCTAAATAAAATTTGATAAAAAAATTTCCACACTATGATAAGTTTACAAATACTGTATATTTTAATATTGGCCACTTAAACTTCGATATAAAAAGGTTCCACTATTTGACTTGTGCATTATATTTGTATAGAAAATGCATTTCACAATTTTTAATCTCTCAGCATTATATTTTTATGCTGAATTATTCTATAAAAGTAGGGCAATTTGCTTCTCACTGCCATTATGTACACTTTCTAGTTAATTTATGTTAACTAACAGTGATACAGGTTTCAGCTTTTTTTTTTCTTTTTTTTTTTTGCATTCTCACGTACTTGCTACAATCTTTCCTTCCTTTTTTTTTTTTTTTATATGAATGGGGTGCATCACTTTCTTATTTGGAAGTAAACAATGATGTTCATTATTTTGTTAAAATTTTTTTTATCAATTCTTAAAAACAATTTTGATAAATGTTAATTGCATTTACCAAACTCTTACCTGTTTCAAAAAAAAAAAAAAGTGTAATAGCTTAATATTTACATGGTACAATAGTTCCTATGTGATTGTTTAACATCTATATAGATGTTCATGATGAAACTTTATAATCCTGCTACAGGTACTACTCTATGTATGGACATGTAGAGAAGCTTGCAGAAGAGATAAAGAAAGGAGCTGCATCTGTTGAAGGAGTTGAAGCCAAACTATGGCAGGTATGTGCTAGTTATTACTGGTTGTTTCAGATTTGACTCCATATTGAAATAAACCAAGACAAACAAAATTTGGGATGCATGTTTGGTTTCCCATCTTTTGAAGTAGTATTAATACACATTCTGGCAGATATATGAGCAAGTGGGTACTACTTTTGATTAAGACTACCTTTTGAAGAGCACTTTGATTAAAGCTCTGTTCCCTAGTTTATGGATTGTGAGGCACTGTTAATTCAATAAAGTACTAGATTCTGATCTTTTAGCAGGTTCCCTACTATAGTACCACAGAAAAATTGAAGTAAATGTAACACGGATTTTAAGGGGCGTAAAGAGATACATCCACAGAGAAAAGGGCACATGGGCTTGCAAATGATTAACTTGTAATGTTATTGTGTGATTACCAAGAAAAAAAATTGTCAATGCAGTTGGTACACTTGATTAGTGAGAGGAAAAATTAATCTAGTGATTTTGTCCTTTCTAAGGTTCTAGAAGTGATGAGTTGTATGTTTCAGTTGAATGGCTAATCCAACTCACCATCATTTCCTAATCTTTTTCCTAACTGTTTAAGAGTTGGTTGCATGTTCTCTCAATTGCTGTCCCTCTTTCTCTATCTATCTCTGTCTGTCTCTCTTAAAATTTTGCCGTATTTAGTATTTTGAGTGAGACATTTTTTCAGTATCTGAGTTTCCAGATTTTTTGTCACTATTTCCATCATGGTTTTGTTCTTGGTTGGTTCTAATTTTATCTGAAAACTTCCACATGTTCTTGTCATAGTTATGATGTCATGATCTAGCATCTCTGCTCTCCCTTATTTTGTAAAATTCCTGCAGCCTATACGCTTTCTAGTTTTCACTCCAGATTTCTGATATCTATCCATCTTAAACATCTTTACCTTAAATATTTTTAGTTCTTCAACAAGTCTTGTGACAAGAAAAAGGTTTCTTAGTTGTCCCTGCGGGCTGCTCTGGATGTTGAGACTTGACCTTTTAACTTGATTGAGATAGCTACCAACTGTAATTTTTTAAGTACATCTCTTGAAATTTCAGTTTTGTGATTCTTTGTAAATTTCCAATGGATGTAATACTGGAAATTGTCTTCACCAATTTTTGAAGGACAGGGACGTTTACTTTCCTAATTACTTCTGTCGGGAAGGTTGTTGCCACCTTTAAACATTCTTTGCCTTGTGCAAGCAAATGTTTCCTACTTACTGTTTAACAGAAATAAAAATTCTTAATACTCCAGTCTATGTTTCGAGTTCTTTTCTAGTTTTATTCTTCCCTACAATACGTAAAAGAAAATACTCGAGCTAACTTTCGGATGCATGGGGAACAGGTTCCTGAGACACTACCAGAGGAGGTCCTTGGCAAGATGAGTGCACCACCAAAAAGTGATACACCAATAATTACACCGACTGACCTTGCTGAGGCTGATGGATTTGTTTTCGGCTTCCCTACAAGATTTGGAATGATGGCTGCTCAATTCAAAGCATTTCTTGATGCTACTGGTGGCCTATGGAGAACACAACAGCTTGCAGGTAAACCAGCTGGGATCTTCTATAGCACCGGATCTCAAGGTGGTGGACAAGAGACTACTGCGTAAGTCCATATATCATAGTTACCTAGTTGATCAACCCTTGAAAAACTTTCAGATCCAAAGAAGAACTAACTTGAAAATTTTTGAGACATTGTAGGTTGACTGCAATTACTCAGCTGGTTCATCATGGGATGATCTTTGTTCCCATTGGATACACTTTTGGAGCTGGCATGTTTGAGATGGAGAAGGTGAAAGGCGGGAGTCCCTACGGTGCAGGAACTTTTGCCGGGGACGGCTCAAGACAACCATCTGAGCTCGAATTGGAGCAAGCTTTCCACCAGGGAAAGTACATTGCTGGCATCACAAAGAAGCTCAAGGAAGCAGCTTAATATCCATTCCCTATTCTGAGATTGTTTTGTATTCTTCCATTTTTTCACTTCTAGAATTTAAGTTCCGTATTTCTATGTGATTGCCAAAAAACAAAAAAAAAAGAATAATTGTTGCTGTGTTTGGTATATGCTCTATGTGTTGTATGTACTCAGAACATTGGTTTCTGTTAATGATAAAAGTAAGATTGCTCATCCAACTTGAAAAAATGTCCTCTTTCTCCCCCTTTCACACTAAACCCAGAATTTTATATTGGTAACAATTAATCCCTGTCATTTTCTATTGGTTTCTGGGTATAGATTAGGTAGGTGAGAGGTCCTTCCTGTCAGCAGTGAAGGTTGGAAATTTACTGGGATTGAGACTGTTAACGGGGGGCTTTAATCATACACACCACCTGGATTCTACCAATAAAGTCCTTAGGAATGTAATCTAAAATTTGGCCTAATCTTTGATGTTACAGAAGGAAAGTAGGGGTGGAGATGATACACTCCACAGATTGGACAGCTAACAAGTACCTACTACTCTTGACTATGTATTAATTTGCTAGCAGCATATATTCCTTGTAAAGTGCATTCAATTCCATCCATCACGCCCAATTCCCACCAGCAAAATCAAATCTATACCCCAAAATCTGGAAATTTGTTACTTTCTCCTCCATAGTCAACACGAGACCTAAATTTCCAGAAGCTAGTCTTCATCACATCCATATCAATCGTCCTTCCTAGTAGGTGTGACCAAAATTTTATTGAAATGGGGTGAGGTGTATTATAAGCTGTAATTATTATAGGTCACAAAATTCTTGTTCGCTTAGTGAAGCACACGTTACAAAGAAATTTTGAAGCTTTTTATTATTACAGCCGAATGTAATAAAGCATTGCTTGGTATAGTGGCTAGCAATGATAGTGTCCCTTTTGTGGACTTCTCTGCTTTGCTTCATGGATACGTGGAGAAGGTCATGGAAAAAAATTATTACAGCCAATCAATCCAGAGCCCCCCCAAATATAATTCCAATTTCCAATATATATATTGGAATTGAAAATGAGGAAGAAAACCAAATCTCATTCTCTTTATAGCTTGTACTACTCTCTTCTAAGTTAAGGATGATAATGCCCATCATGTCTTGGTTTTAAATGAATTATAAAACTAGAATTTTCAAAAATTATTTTTTATTAATGAATTATAATATTTATTTATTTATTTATTTATTTATGTAATCTAAATTTTTAAAAAATTGAATGCCCGTCATGTGAATCGAGATATGGGTGTTCCCATCTGAAACCCATTTCTTATTGCCTTCCATACTTTTACATGGGATTATGATTCACCTCTATTTTTATTCTTATTCTCACTTACCGAAAACACTACTAATTAATTGTATGTTTTCGATGCGGTATTATTATTTTTAACGACTAAATAATATTATAAATTTCTAATCATCGTAAATTTTAAAGCAATTTGAGTCTCATTTCATTAGTTTAAAGTAATTTAAAATGTAATCGAACTCATTCTAAACTTTAGGTCTAATGAGAAGCCCTAAGTAGCATCACTCCAAGAAAGCTGCTTTGGCTTACAAAGTGCTTTCAAAATAAACAAAGAAAACTAATAAAACCCTGAATCAGAGAAAGTTGGCCTACATTAGCATTTGGACGTCACCATGGCCCATGGCCCTTTAGGAATCTATAAACTTAGAAAAGAAAAGCTAAAATCCAAAGAAAAGAAAAGCTGGAAAGAGCTTGGAGTCAATAACACTACACCAGTATAATAACCCTGATAATGATTCCTTGAGGCTTACTTTTTGTTTTCATTTTCCAGGAAAGCTGATCTTCCCCAAGAAAATTAATTCTAGTTCTCCATAAAGTCCTGGATCACCAGGTTCTGATCCCCAAAAAATTCCATATGGTACCCTTGAGCCAATTGCTAAGTAAGATGTAAAGTTGGTTTCAAATATATACCAATCAAGTAGATTTTCTGATGAAACTACTTTTTCTTTTCTTCTTTTTCCTTTTTTTTCCTGGTAGAATCATATAAAGTTGTTGATGATTTAGTCTGTTATCTCAATGATACTTCAAGAATAAGTATTTCTTTTTCTGAGAGATTGCCATTCCACAATCCACATTACACTACTGGGAAAATTACCTGGATTATTCCTAAGACTCATTATTTTTCCTTTCTTTTTTTCTTTCAATTTTTTGAACTTTTTTTCATCATCAATCAGAATCCGAATCTTCATTTATATTCATGAAGAAGCTAAATGTAGGAGTTTATTCCAAGCCGGAAGTAAGGAAATGTTTTCTATTCTTAAATAAAGAAAGGAAAAAGGAAAAAAAATTAAGAAGGAAGTTACTAAAATATATGTTTGGGTTCATCTTAACGTATTTTAAAGTATTACGGGCTCATTTAGATCTAGAGGGATCAATCCCCAATCCTGGTGTTAGGGAATGATAGTCCTACACATAAGTCATTTATTAAAAATTATTAAATCATTTTTATATTTTAGAACAAAATAAAACTTGTCAATCTTTTTGTTTTCATAAAGAAAGGAATTTCTAAGAAAATAATTTTCATTTGTGTTGTTGGATCAAAGTAATACCAAAATGTTTGAATGTCGTGAACGTTTATAAAAATGTCAACCCATGCTTATTATTTTAATTTTCTTGACATGACTTTTCTCTATTTCAAATTCATAGTACAAGAAAACATATTTTGCTCCAACAAGAATCTCGGATGAATTATAATTTCAACGTTAAGAAGTAACGTTTGCCAAATTTTGGATGTTGTCT
Source organism: Vitis riparia (assembly GCF_004353265.1). Lineage (NCBI taxonomy): Eukaryota > Viridiplantae > Streptophyta > Magnoliopsida > Vitales > Vitaceae > Vitis > Vitis riparia. The sequence goes on from NC_048449.1 coordinate 5,253,078, forward strand.
GTAATGCCAATTTTTTCAAAACTTTTCTTGACGAGTTTGAAATTTTAGAAATTACTAGATCCTATTGATGAATTGAAGATTATTAGTATGTGGCTGATAAAATACAAATAAACAAAAAGGAAAAAAATTAAAACCAGAAGAAAACAATAAAGATGGAAATGGATGTCATGCTCCTATTCAAGATGTGTTCTCAGTCATTTTCTATTTCTGTTTATGGCCATCATCATCTGTCCAAGGGAAATGATATAAATGAATGGATGTTGATGGTGATTTTGTTTTTTTTTCCTCTTTCTAATTGATGCCACTAAACATCCAAATATACCAAAATGATAAACCTTTTGAAAAATATGTAATTCATCTAATTCAAAATTTCAAACTTAGAATTGAAATTCAAAGAAAGAAAATTATATCATGTCATTCCAAATAATACCAGAAAAAAATTATAAAAGAAAGAAGAAAGGAGCTAGAACCAGTAACATGGTTCCATTGAGGAAAGAAAACCAATGGAGAGAGAGAGAGAGAGAGAAAGAGAGAGAGAAAGAGAGAGAGAGAGAAAAAGAGAGAGAAAGAGAGAGAGAGAGAGAGAGAAGAAGAGGAAGATTTGTCATTGTTCTCTCTCCCCTTCCAATGGAGCCTCCTCAATGTGACCATTCAATGAAAAGCACAAAAGCAAGACTGATAGCTCCTGCACATACCCACAAACATTCCCCCATTTATAGGTTTTTAAAAAGAAATTAAACCATGCCAAAGAAAACAAAAATTGTGAAAAAAAAAAAAAAAGAAGAGAAAAAACCAAACCCTAAAAGGTGGAGATGTGGGTCAGCCTCTGACTACCACTAACATATTCCAATCACATAAACAAACCAAAAGTGAAAGATTTCAAATCAATTTGAGACCTCCCCACATACACTCACTTCTATTCTGGAATTCAATTATTCCCTTCATTTCTTTTCTCTTTGTTTCCACTTTTTTTCTTTCTTCTCTTAAACTAAAGGTAGTGCCAGCTCTATTCACATTCAAATACATACACAAAACATGAACAAATAAAACCTTCTAGCTAGCTTAGCAGCTTTATCCTCCCTTTCTGCTAAATTCACCTACTAATTAACAACAAATTATCTCTAAAACTAAGCATTAGCACCTGTTTCTATTAATCCTAAACCATGCCTCCCACCCCTAGTACTTATCCATAATTCTTCAATCATTACAATACTTTATTCAGCCTCATTGGTGCCAATTATCAGCCAAACCTGCAAACATTTTCCTGTTGTTACCCTAATAATGGCCTGTTCTTTGAAGGGCCATCTCCTCCTTCCTTGTCTGTCACCATTTCTTTAATTAGTACATGGCTGGCTGCTGTGTTTTCTGTACTTTTGTTGTTGTCGTGGTTGATCTTATCATTCCCAGCTTGGCTAGGGTTTGATTAGGTAGATAGTATAGTTGGGGAGAAATATATTAATTGGTTTCTGTGCCTCAGACTTCGATGGCTCAGTTAATTTCCTCTACCTGAATGTTCCTCCAAATGTAGGTGTCCAGAAATCAACAGAGGTCTCATGGGTGACCGGGAAGGTGCTTGAAACGGGTACCAGACACAGTCCTCGGCTTCTGAGATCCTGTCTGGGTCCTTCAGGCTCCTTAGACTTCTCAGAATTCTGCATGTTTGGTGAGAAAATGGATTTCAGTTGAAGGAGATGGAAAAAGAACCTTAAATCTATCCGATACTAAACCAACTTATCATCACTCAATTATTTTACGCAAATATAGCAGGAAAGAAAGAGAATTTTGTACCTGCTGGTGTTGTATGGATGCTCCACTTTTCATGTATGGAGTACTCAAAGCCTGATATTATATGGAAAAAAATTAATAGAATATGTATTAGAAATGGCTGAAACTTCTATACATTTTGTTAGTTCATCAATGGGAATAAACTATTTGCTTCTCTATCATCAAACTTACACTAACTTGTTCATGGAGAAACTTGATGTATTCAATAGCTTCAGAGAGCACTGAGGCTGTGTCAGTCTGAAAAAACATATAGCACGATCTAGATCAATCAAACAGCTGGTAAGATTTAATGAATTCAGAAGGAAAATGACATCTCATGACATTCCTCCATAGCTAAAAAAGTACTGTTCATTCATGAGTGTTCGATTACCTTTCCGAAAGGCGAAACCAATTGTTGGAGTGCAGTGATTCTGTCCCCCATCTTCTCTTTCCTCACCTAAGAGCATAGGTAGAAGTTCTCATCTATGTCAATGGAAAAAAGGGGGGAAAAAAGCTAAGCTTAAAGCTCCCTCTTGTCAAAAGATTTTTTGAACTTATGTACCTTAAAAGCTGGCAAAGGCGATGGTGTCTCACTTCGTGGCCTTTTGGTTCCTGTTTCACCGCTACTTTTCTTCGCCACTGAGCTTATGTCCCGAATCTCTGAAGAATTCTGTTGGAAAAATTGATAGATGAAAGATATTAACATCAAAACCTGAATAAAACATAAAACCCTAATCATAATAAAGATGTTACCTTGTGCAACCCAATCATGTATATTAATAATTAATCACCTTTGGTTTTTCATTGAAGGTAGGTGTGGAAAATTGAGGTTGCAAGGTTGGTGAGAAGCTGGGTCTACTGTCAGCAGCCATGGCCGCCGCGGATGCATTCCAAAAGGGCGCGTTGTTGGAGAAGTGTAACTGGGTATGCGATGGCTGTTTTGGAGGTGAAGTTCTCAAGAATTGAGGGACTTTAGACCAGGAAGGCAAGAACTCATTAGAGTTAACGCCATAGGTTCCTAAATACGGATAATTCATCGGTCGGTTCTCGAAGGAGGACTGGTTTTGCTGATGATCTGATCCCAATAGTCCTTGTAGTATGGTGGAAGGACTACCATACACTGAGGAATCTACCTGAAAACTTGTCGGTAGGCCCTGGCATGTCACCGTACTTTCACCGGGACTGCTATGGGAACTAAACTGCGGCTGATCCAGCGAAAAACCCCGGTTCACTTGCTTATACTCGGTCCCTGATGAATCTTCACAGCTCCCCGAAAATAGTTTCTGCCTCCATTGAGCTTGATCTGCGTTAAAATTCGAATTCGAGCTCATGTCTTGATCTTGAAGCATCGAACCGAAGCTGCTCTCAGCTTTTCCACTGCGCCTGTACAAAATTTTTAAGTAAAGCAAAATCGAATTATTTATCTTCTAGAGAGTTTTAATCGACCCTTGTTTTAGGGTTTCAGACTTCACTTACAATAACGCTTGGTTCCAATCCATGGCCTGGGATGATAGGCCTAGACCCATCATCTGCAAATTCGGATCCGCCAACACGCCACCACCGCCGCCACCGCCACTGGAAGAATCAGGCCCTTGCATCTTCTGGGTGTCCGGAAAAACAACGGAGGTAGTACCGGAGACCGACACCGAATCCATGGAAGCAGACCTAGTTGCCTTGATGTCCACCATATCCGGTTGCCATGCATAGCTTCCCACACTCGTGAGCACAGTAGACGCAGGCGATGAAGCGCTTTCATACCTGTTCCTCGATGAATCCCACCAGTTTCCGCTGCAAATACCGGTCTGAAACTCATCCGCCATGGCTGGGAATTAAGCTGAAAAAGCTGCTTCGTCGTCTTCTTCCTCTTCTTGTGCTTTCCGTTTGATATTTTTGATGATGAGGCTATGCAGTTTAGACGCTTCACCTTCTGATCAACCTCTCTTCTTCAGCTTCTGTACTTGCAAAGGGTACCATGAAATAATGAAACACGAATAGCTGCATCTCAGCTATTTATATAAATAAGAAACCATTTGGGTGTGTCCATGAGACTCCGGAATTTGGTTGACATTTCAAGCATGACAGGACAGAAGGAAAAGTCATTTTGAAATTGGAAATTCATTTTCCTTTTTTTTTTTCCCTCTCTCTCCCTCTCTCTTTTTTTAAAAAAAATAAATTTATATAAATATATACATATATAAAACTTTCCTTTATACAAAGCTATTGGGAGGAAAAAGTATAGATAGAAATTGCCCAATCAGGGGATGCCAGGTCAAAAGGATGTTCCTTTTTTCTACCTCACCAAACTATGTTAATATTTTTTTATTTTTTTTTGGTTTGGAGGAATATCTTTTGTGGGTTGACCTTGGTTTCTCAGTGGCAAAGAGGTCAAGAGTGGGCTTGGATTATCTCCAAAGTTCACAACTTAGAATTTCTTATTTTCTCTTTCATACATAAATAAAGTTTTAAATAATTTGTATCATAAATAATTTTTTACTAATTTTATAGCAAACCAAATGAGAATTTGGATTTCTTTCCATTTTTTCCCCCTTTCTCTAATACTTCCACAATGAAAATTGATTTTTGGGTAAAAATATCATTCATTAAATTGAAATTTTGAATCAAGATTACCATAATTATAAACTTACTTTTTACCCACTTAATTCTTTATTTCAATTGAATTAATTGGACATGACATTAATTTCTAACTCATCTTTGACTATTATACTTCAATTGAAGTTGAAGCGTGTGGAGAACATAAATTTAAAGATAACAAGTACTTAATGGTATGATCAATTACAAATTATCAAAAAAGCAAAAAGAATTATGTAGTAAATGAGTTGACCTAATAACTTTATCAAAGTAAAACAATGACAATAAGTGAATATCAAGTAGGAGAGCACCAAAATAAAGTGCCTTTAAGATATGGTATAGACCATGCAAAAACTTATATTCAACAAATGCGTAAAATCATCAAATAAGAATACTTATTTTTGGTCATGTCAACTCAAATAAGAAAACAAATTGATAAAGAAAAATTGAAGTAGTCTCCCTAGGGTAAATCATTAAGACTGTATTTGGTTCATAGAAGATGTTCGGTTATACTTTTTATGGTATAGTGAAAAGATTTTTCCTTATCCATAAATATAGATATGATTAATTGAATCACATTAAAACCTTGTATAGAAACTAATATTATATTAATTAAAGTTTTTATTGGCACAATACCACCGAGCATTTTCTTGAAACACATGAACTTCGAGGAAGTGGTTTTCTATCATACTTTTCAAGATTAAATTGTTAAATATAAATATTTTATATTAAAAGGAGCCTTTTTTGTTCATTATTTTCAATTTTCCAACTAGCCATGAGTAGATCCATATTTGGACCCAAGATTGACCAAAACAATGAGCCAACCCACCCCCCCATATTTTATCATTAATTTTTCTACAAACACAACATCAAGAAGGAGGCCAGTTGACGATCACCTTAGTGCGTCAAACCCTAAGAGAGAGAGATTGTGTCAAAATTGTAGTCGATGATATGAGAAATTGTGTGGGTTGAGAGCAACACATCTCTGAAAGTACCACAGTTCCTTTGTTGACCAATCGTTCCCATTTATTGGTAAAAAAAAAATATCTCAGTCTCTGGTTTAGACTTTTGGTTAGGTGAATCTTTCCATTTCTTTCTGTTAATTTTGGGTTATGTCAAATTTAAATGATTGCTTTTCTCGTGTTAAACAAGTATTTTGTCTTCTACACAGGTAAATTACATTAATTTATGCTAATCACCCACATCTAATCTCTATAATTTGTCCCCATGATTATTAATACCATGAAGCTACATGGGTAGAATTTTATTTTTTTTATTTTATTTTTTTTTTGGGCTTAATAAATATCTGTTTTGTTGGCCATTTAAGCTTGGGGGCAGAAGAGGAATGGGATTGATGGAAGCTGTGCGTTCTCCTGGAAATGGAATTCCAAGGAGGCGGCAGGTGGGAGTTTCAGGTGAAGATGATGGGTGATGGGTGATGGGTGATGAGGAGAGGGAAGAAGAATGAGCGGAAAACAAAAAAGTCAACTGAGTGTGCGTGGGGTCCACGCGGCGTGCACGCGTGCACAGACACGTGGGACCCTCACCCTCCATCCCTCCTAAGAGTCAGAGCCCTGACACTGATTTATTCCTTCTTCCATCCTAATCATTTGACTCCAACCCCACCTCCCATTTTCTCTTAATTTCACACCCTCCCTTTCTTCACCATCTTTTTTTCTTTCATCTCTTTGCTTCTTCGTAATATCAAAAACATCATGAATCAAGTCCAAGTCTACTTAGATTTTATTATTTTATAATTGATGATATTACTTTTCATTTTAATTTGTCTAATTTGTCATTAGTCTCCATACACTAAAATTAGATTTTATTTTATTTTATTACTATCAATGCATTCATCTTAACCTGATCGTTCGACAAAAAATGAAATTTAATCCATTCCACACAATATACTCATTTTTAACATAAAGATCATTTCAAAGTCGTAACTTATCCTATACGATTATTTTATAATGATTATTTTTTTCAAGATGTCATATATATTGAATTCTTATAATTCAAACTCATAGATTATCTTCAATACTAGTTATTAGGATCAGAGACTTAATTATCTTATTTAAAGGCTAATTAATTATCAATAAAATACAATTAATCATTTTATTGTAATCCAATGTCACATTAATTTTGAAGTTTAATCATTCAAAAATATATGAGATTTATATATCTCATATAAAACATTCATCTCTAAGTCTTGACTTATCCGAGACTCATAACGATACTTAACCACTTTCAATTTTATACTTTCATCATATGGTTCTTTTTCATCGATCAGTTTTTGTTATATCTATAACAATCCTTCTCCCAACGTGTAGCTATGCCTTGACCCATAACCTAGATATCATTCCATTTATTACTAATTTTAAGGTAATTAAAATAAGCTTAATTATTTTTCTCAAAAGAATTTCAAAGTCCATAAAATGACTCCCAATTGTTCATGGAGTCTCCCAAACACCATCAATTACTACTCATAGTTGGAGTCTCCTAATTGGATTGTCCCACTTCCCCTCATCCATCCATGAGAACTCCTGAAAATAGAGTTTGTCTCCACCCACTGATAATCATTTCCTCCATATATAACTCAATCATAAACCCTAAAAATAATATCTCCATTCCCATGTGAATATAAACCAATACTCCTTAGTTTACTTCTAATAAATCATAATATTGTTGTTTAATTTCACTTGGCATTTAGAGAAAAGTAATTTTGAGAGAGAGAAAGAGAGAGAGAGAGAGAGAGAGAGAGAGAGAGAGAGAGAGAGAGAGAGAGAGAGAGAGAGAGAGAGAGAGATGAGTGGAGAATTGTGGGTTCAAAATTATGTCACAGTGTGATAAGGCTGAGGTGTGGAAAGGGACAAAATAAGAAGAAGAGACAAGGCAGAGGAGGGTGAGTGAGCTGAGAATGGGTGACCATGTGTTGCCTCCAACTCCCATTCCATTCACATGTTTTCTTTTTGCTCAATTCAAACCCCCCTTTAAGTCAACCCTAAACTAGAGTAAATCGGGAACCGCGTTTTTGCCGCCCATTTTTCTTTTTCTTTTCTTTTCTTTTTTTAATTTCACTTTTTCTCTATATTAAAAAAATCATCCATCAAATTGTTTGTTTCATGGGAAAAAAAAATATATCTTATATTGTGTGTACTATTTATGACTTTGATTTAGACAACCATTTGAGTAAGAATAGGATGAGTAGGATGAGTTTATTGAAAACTAATACGATTAAGTCGTCCCATTTGGAAGAGCTTCTTATATTTTTTTAAGAGCATTTGGATAAACTTTTATAATTTTTATAGTATTTTTTTCTTAAATACGAAAAATAGTTTTATTTAATTAAAAATTTAAAAATATTAAAATTATTCTTATCTTTAAATTATATTTTCAATAATTTAAGTTATATTTGGTTCTGAAATATACTAAAAATGAAAAAAAAAACATTAAATTTTTTTTTCATGTAGATAAAATTTATACATAAATTTTAAATTATTTAATTTTTATATTAAAAATAAAAATAAATTTAAAGAATCATATGAAAATAACAAGAGTATGATGAATTTGATAATATATATGGTTTAATTAGTGTTTTAAATTGGCATTTAATTGGATTTGTGATGTGATAAAATGGTGACCAGGAGTGAGTGACATCAAATGGGACAATTTTTTAAAGGCATAGATGGAAGTCAAGAGATTATAACCATTGAGGAGTAGTCAACTGATATGATTTTGGAGATTGACTTGTGCAAGAGGTGACACTTCACATTGGATGGTTCAAATTTGATAGGTTTTCCTTGTGAGTGGGTTTCTAATTTGGGGGTGTAGCTTTTAAGAATGAGAATTTTATTTTCATTTTTTAACGACTTAATATCCTAATATTCTTTAATTAGGTCTTCAAAGTTGTGAAGGAAATGACAAAAATAAAATACCAAAAGGAAGAGAAAAAAAAAAAAAAAAAAACCGAGTCAACAAGATAATAAAAACCACTACAATAAAGCACTACACATATAAACATTTTCCTCACTATAATAATTGATGAAGTTATCTTTTTCTTATTATGCATTTGTTAATAAATAATTTGTACAACGATAACATAATCATAAATGATAAATTTACCATCATGGATTCAACAATATTATAAAGTTGTCATATAAATCAAATGACTCGATTCTTCGCATGCTCATGCATTTTTATTTATCAAATTAGAAAATAAGCTGATCTGTATAGAATCTTTTAGCTATAAATTAATCTTCTTAGACTTAACGGGTATAATTAACTCATAAATGATCAAAGATATCTATCGGAATAATGTCACTAACTTTTCTAATAATTCGATATTTTTCCACGAATATTCTTTGGATGTTAATATATTGCATACCATGTACCATACAATTGCCTAGTTTTAGTTTGCTTCATTTATAAAGTGCATACTTTGCTTATTCACTATAAAATACTACCTTATCCCGACTTCAACCCCCACACATTGATATATTCCTCATACGAAACCAACTAAGACTCCACTTTGTTGTGCTAGAGTATCTGATAAACAATAGCCAAAAGATGGTACTCTAGCTTTTAAAAAGCTGGCTCCAAAGGAACAGTAGGTCATGGTTTTCAACCCTAGAAAATTAAAATAATGCAAATAAATGATTTAAAAATAGCCCATATATCACCCCTTGTTTATTATTCTAATAATTAACAAGATGTATATGACAGATGGTTTAGTGACAACATAAGATATTCAAGTTAGTTCTAGGGATTTGACAGCCCCATTCAAGAAGATAATCATAAAATATGAAATCTTAAAGTCCAAATAATGGGCTATATAAAAAACTAAACCCTAAAGTTTTCTCCTTCACTAACTTGTCCAAATCCTTGCTATCCTCACCAACCCTAATCCAAATACACCCCCCTCTTTATTTTTCTATTTCTTTTTGAATTTTGGAAGACAGACCCATTTGGACTTCCTTGAGATAGAGATTTTTATTTTTTTTTTCAGGGTCTGTGCCTTATAGGACCTTCTTTCTTTTGATTGACTTGTTTGAATTTTGTGAGTTGAAAATAGGATAAACTGTGGCATTTTCCACCACAAAGAAAAGGGGGTTCCTGTGAGCCAGTAAATAAGAATTTGACTAATGGGGGGCTCATGTCTTGTCACCAAATTGGTCTTCTCTTCCATGGGTGGAGTTGACATGGATACTTGACCCTCTTTGATGAAACATTCCTTTTGAGTCATTTTGGGACCCCCACATGCCTTGCACAACTTTCTTACAATCCTACAATATTTGAAGACAATGGGTTGAGAAAAGCTGTTTCATTGGCTTGTCTTCTTTTGCTTTCTTTCACATTCCTTTCAATTATTTATTTTGTCTTCTGGCTGTGTGATATATGTTGTTTGTATTAATTTCTTAAAATTTTCATTTGGTATTAAAGCTAGTGAGTCCCCCTCAACTTTATTACAAATTTTTTAAGTATAAAATTTCAAATCATGGACCAGGCTTCTCCTCAATTCCATTCCCTTAAACTTTTGAATATGCCATGCCATGGGATTCCACCAACTGCTGATTCAAGATTGTCTGGTCACAGTGGTCTCTTAAATGATTATGAATAAACTCATGAAGTGTAATAAAGTAATAATGTTTTGTTTACTAGTCTTTTCATTGCCTTATAAAGCTTTTTTACTTTTAAAATATCTTTATGGTGCATGCACACTAACAACTATGCTTGGCCTTGTTTGGATGGAAGAAGTTAAAAGTTCTTTTTTCAAATTTCATAAGAGATTTTATATCAATTTCATTAATTTTATTTAAAGAACTTAAGATCTAAAATACCTTAATATGAAAGAAAAATATCACTTTTGTTCTATTTTGACTTAGGAAAAAAAAAATCATATTTAATAATACTTTTATAATACTATTTTTAAAACTTATGACTTTCACTTCTAACTTCATTTTCTAACTAAACCAAAAACCAAGAAATAACTCATCCGAGCTATTAAAATAAAGGCTTATTTAATTAAAATGGTCCATAAAAACCTAATTTTTGAAATTTAACTCTTTGTCCTTTTTTTGTCTCGTTTCGATAAAAATACTCTTACTATTTTCTTGTGAAAATAATATTTTCTTGTGAAAATATTATTTTCTTTGAAAATTTACATGTCAATACTTGAAATAATAAAATACAAATAAGTTACATTTCAAGTAAAAACATAAAAAAGGGTTAGATTCGCAATTTAAGAATTGTATCTTCCATTCTAACCAAATATTTCTAAAATAAAAGATCCATATCTAAAACATGATATAATTTTTCAAAAATATTATTTTCCAATGATTTGATATTTATAATTAATATTTAGTAGTTTATCAAAATGAAAATGAGGTTGAAATTAATGACTTAATGACTTAATAATTTAAACTGAGTGACTTAATGTATATCAATCTCAAATTTTTTTTATAAATATGGTTTTAGATTTAAGTAAGAATAAGTTAATTATTTTAATTTAATACTTAAAATTAACTTATTCTTACTTAAATTTAAAATTATGTTTACAAAAAAATTTAAAATTTATATGAATTAAGTCATTAAGTTTTTTTAACTCATTCATTTGATTTACCGAACACCTACGCATTATACTTATTGGAGAAAGAAATATCGACTCATGTATCAAAACCCTTCAATTATCTCACATTATGATCCAACCTAATAGACATTAAACCTAAAGGGTATTTTTTAAAGATAAAAAATAAAAATTCTAAAAATTACTTCTCTGGAGAGAACTTGTGAAATATGTGCACTAAATAACAACCCCTTCTTATAAGTTATAACTGTATCAAAATGGGTCCAAATTTTTTTAAACAAAATTCATAGATAATGACACAATCATGTGGTATTAAAGAATCTACCAAGAACACCCATGTGGCAATTGGGCACCATGACAGCACCAATCACAAAATCCAACTGCAGCCAGAGGCTTCAAGTGACAAGTTGGCTCAGTTTCTAGATTCACAATCCCACAGCATGACCTCATTGTTGCATCATTAACAAACTTCCATTTTTCTCCACTTTCTTTTCTCAATAGGGTAACCCTACACAGCAGTGACTTTATACGACTGTCCATTTGGAGTTATTTTAAAGCTTCCGTGGATCTACATGATGGTATTGAGGAGGAGAAGATAGGATGGACCTACTCTTTGTATTCCCTTTCTTCGCTTGTCATGATTGATGTTCAAGCCCCATATCAATATTTTCCTGTCCATACTTGTATCTTTTTTAAGACTAAAGTTCCTCAAATGGGCTTTGATTCAAAGCAAAAATATAGAATGATATGATATACTAATAAGAATATTCTTGTATTTGCCTATAAAAAATTAAAATGATGGGAAATAATAATTAAAAATAAGCAATTTTCTAATATTATCAACATGCTTAAACATATAAATAAATAAATAAATATATATATATATATATATATATATATATATTAGGTAGAAGGCTAGACAGGTCGAAAAAATGATAAAAAATGTGTTAATAATTCGATTTAAGTAATATTTATCTTTTTACCTAAAATATAAATGTAATAAAGAAGTTCTTAATATAAAATATATCGTGAATTTTTCATAATTATATAGGCTTATTTTAAAACCAAAAAAATTCATTAAATTAGAGTAAATGATATCTATACATGAGACTTCGTAAATGATATCTACAACTTTCTAATTTAGTAGTCTTATAATCTTATGAATCATGATAAAAATATCATCTTTAGAAGAAAATTTTTTTGACACTGTATATATGAAAAGTCATCTAACCTCACAATCTCATTAAACACATTATAATATTCAAACTTCAAATTTCAATCGTAATCCTAGTAGTATCATGCGGGGTTACACTTTATTTGTTTTCTTTGGTGGGTGAGAATTAAATCAAGTTTTAGGATTTTTTTTTTCTCATAATATTATATTTTCATAATATCCCAGGCTTGCAAATGAATCGATTCTTTTCTTCTTGAAGGAATGCGCACTAAGGTGGAGAAGTTCAACAAGTAATTTCAGCCTCCAAAGCAAGAGAGAAAGGTCATTTGTGCTTGGATCATGCAGGGCTGATAATGGAAATATGAAGCTTCAAAATTACTAAATTTTAGTTGTTGTCACTTATTTTTCCATTTGAGGGGAAACAGCTGGTCTAGATTCTAATCTCTTCATAAAAAAGCCAGTCTTATTACTTTCCACCCATTGGATTTTTTGGTCATCATTTTCATGATCAGTCATGGCCCTTTGATTCTTGTCAATCCAAATTCAGTAGGGGATGGTAAAATATTCAATATTCTAAAGCCAAGAATTAAAAAATTATTACTTTGTACTCCTGGTCAGAATCTCAAACCCATGAAATTCATACAAACTGTCTTGAGTTTTGGCCCAATGCCATCTGTTTGCCACAACTAACAAGCCCAGATTTGGGCCTGTTGGTTAAGACCAACTAAAATTTTCAGTTGATTTCCACTGGGCTTAAAAGCCCTTTTCATCCAAAAAGATGATAATAATCTATATTGATCATTTTTACCTAATGCTTAATGATATTTCATGGAGGTCACCAGCCCAATCATAGAAATATTTTATTGAATTTCCTATAGATGGTAAAATCGACAGTATTTTTAGAAAGTGCTTCCTATAAAAAAAAAAACATTTTTGAAGAAAAATCAAACAATATAAAAAATTTTAAAAATCACTTTATAGTGTGCATGTATCTAGGGGTGGGGCTATGCATGTAGAAAGGGATTAGTCTCTGTCCCTCTTGGATACCCACATAGGTTACCAAGTGTCAATTCAGATAGTGTATAAATAATAATGATGTAAGAGCAAACCAACAAGTTCAAATATGAAGAGTCAATTGGTGAGCTAACTACATTTCTTGTGAGTCGACCCATGCATGGGTAGGCAGTGGAGGTAAGATCAATGCAAGGGCCACATACGTACATCAGTCGCATGTGTATAGTGTTGTTAGCAAGTGGGGGTAGCATTATTATTTCTAATCTCTATCAGTACTTCATGGAAAAATAGTTGAGAGATAATTTTTTTAAAAACACTTTCATTAAAAAAAATATTATTAAATATACTCTAAAATTCAGTTGCAGTAGAGATTATGATTGTCACTTCTTTTCTAGGGTTAAGACATGATCCGACATGATTGGAGTTCATGGAATCAGATTTCCATATATTGAGAGGAAGAGATTTTACATGAGATGATAGACAAAGAAGCAAGCAGTTGAGCAGTCTAGAAGATGTCACTTGAAGGCCTAAAGCTGCAAGTTACTAGATTTAAGAAGGAAGACAATAATAACAAATTGTTTCATCAAATGGCTAGGGGAGGAGGAGAATGAACTTTATCAAGAATCTAATGGTTTGGGTGTAGAAATATGACAAGTATAGGCAAACCTTCTCAATGAAACCATGAAGAAAGGATTCAATAAAAGTTTGAACAATAAGCTACACAGCATGACCTCATTTTTCTTTTGTCAGGGAACCCTAAGTGACTTTAGGACTGCCAGTGGAGTTATTTTAAAGCCTCCATGAATCTACATGATGGTATAGGGAGGAGGAAGAAGATAGGGTGGACCCACTCTTTACATTCCCTTTCTTCTTCTGTCATGATTGATGTTCAAGCTACATATCAATATTTTGTTCATACATGTTTTTTTTTTTCTGTTGAAAAGAAAAAAACTTAAGTCTTTCAATGGGTTTTGATTCAAAGAAAAATGTATAAGGTTATCATTAATTAGAATATTCTTCTATTAGCCTATCAAAAAAATTAATATGATGTGACATATAAATTAAAAAATTAAACAATGTTCTAAAATTATGCCTTCTGAATCATTTTATTTTCTATTACATACAAGACAAAGCAACTTGGGGATATGGTGGGCAACACTTAGTACTTAAATTTGGGTGACATTTGTTTTGTTTTTGGAAGTGTTAATATGACTAAATTTCTCTTAACTTCCTCTTAATTTGGAATAAAAATTAATATTATATCATTCCAACTTCATATTTCAAATGAGAATATTTAAAAAAAAATATATTTTTTTTATATACTTACATTCCAACATAACAAGATTTAGAAAGTGTTTGCTAAATCCATTTAACAATTTAATATAATTTAATAATTTAATTTAAATCATTAAAGAGAACTTACTATCACAATTTAAAGTTAAAAATAACTTTAAATAGTGAGCTTAAGTGGATATTTGGTAGAACTTAATAATTTAAGTTGATTTTAAATTAAATTATTTTTAAGTTATTGACTTAATTTTATTTTTTTTTAAGTATTGAGGTTATATGGTAAAATTAAATTAATATTTATTCTAAATCATTAGATATGGGTAAAATAGGTAAAAAAGAAAAAAAAAGACTTGACATTAAGAATAAGTTAACTATTTTAATTCAATACTTAAAGTTATTTTTTATTTTAAGTTATGATATTAAATTGTTTTATCAAATATATTTAATTTACTTAATAACTTATTTATTAAGTTATATTAAATTATTAAGTTGATTTGCCAAATATATTAAATAGTAAACTTATTGATAATATTAAATTTTTTGTCTTATTTGCCCACATATAATTAAAGTATATTTTACAATTATGACTTCACATTCATAATTCATTTTTTATAATAAATATTTTGTAATACATATCTCCTATACTTCAAATATGAATATTTAACAAATAAATTTATTCTTTAAGCTTTAGTAAAAATAAATATTAGTTAAAATTAATAATGATAAATATTTGTTAAAACGAACAAGGGTAAAAATGTTAATTTGGTGATTTAGAATAAATTTCAAGTTAATTTTATCAAATAACCTTAATACTTAACGTAAAAACCAAATAATAAGTTATCACTTAACAAACTAAGAATAATTTAACAACAAATTAACTTAAATCATTAAGTAATAAATATTAAATTTTATCAAACACCCACTTAATGTACTAGAAACATTTAGACCCCATTAAAATTTCAAACAAAACACATTAGAGAGTTAGGACCTCTTTGGTTGCTGTTTTTTAAAACATTTTTTAAGAAAACAGTTTTTGAGAACATTTTTTAAGAACCGTTTTTTGTGTTTTTAGAAAAAAAAAAATTGTGTTTGGGAATTGAATTTTGGAAAACAGTTTTTGTTCTTAAAAAAAAAATATATGTTTGGTTGAGTTAATAAAAAAGTTTTTTAAAACAAGTAAAACAAAAAACATGTTTGA